>NW_028234419.1:3858727-3861227 GCF_977035675.1 Penaeus japonicus
GAGAGAGAGAGAGAGAGAGAGAGAGAGAGAGAGAGAGAGAGAGAGAGAGAGAGAGAGAGAGAGAGAGAGAGAGAGAGAGAGAGAGAGAGAGAGAGAGAGTAAGATATTGACAGAAAGATAGAATGAGAGAGAGAGAAAGAAAGAAAGAGAGAAAGAGAAAGAAAGAAAGAGAGAGAGAGAGAGAGAAAGAAAGACAGAAAGAGAAAGAAAGAGAGAGAGAAAGAGTGTGAATCACCTTGATTTTGAATTCTGCAAGTCGCTTCAGTGACGTTGCATCCCACGACCTTGGCATCAAGCGTAGACTCTCCACAATTCAAGCTTAGGCTCTGGTAGTCACACTCGAGGGTGATGGTGTAGCTGTGTCATATAAAAGCAAAGGTTATGCTGCGACGTAGGAATGTCTGATAATATGGAGCACCTTATCCCATGAATAAGGGAACTGCATGATGACACGTAACTTTTAATATAAAAAATACAAGCAAATCAACTGAGGAAAGACCAGCGCATACATACACACAGATAAAGACACACAGGCACAACGAAAAAATAAAAAAGAGTGATGCAAAGTAACACATACTAACGTCGTAAAGTGCTCTGTGCCTCCCGCAAAACTAAACGCATTCACTTCCGATGAATTATATGCGTCATTATTCATAGGCCACACTCCGCAAAAAAATGAATAAAAACCAATGAATATATGATATGAAAAATTATACATTCAGGTGCTATATTTAAAATTATCTTTGAGAATACTATGTAAAGAAAACATACAAGTCCCTAACTATTTTCACTCCATTTAAATCGAAAGACAACGATAGTTCAACCAAACCCTCTCTCTCCATTATCCTTTCAAATATAATTATCTGCTGCTTACCAAATGTGAATAATATTATTTAATCATCTGCATCTGCATGTGACACGGAGACAAGATTAAGTAGGCCATTAAAACATTTATTCAAGAACACTTGCCTTGCACTCTATGCACTACATTTAAGGAACGGCCTAGAAAACCGACTCCAAGAAGTTCGAGCAGTCTACCGTTTATGCCACTTGCTCTGCACTTGGCAAGAAGACCACCACGTTAAGCTCTACCAACGGTTCTTGTGATGTCAAGGGCAACTGGTCATTCAGAGCTTTGCCATGCAGATGAAAGGTTCATAAAGTCTGTCGCTGTCCGACCCTTTCTGAAGCCAAACTCCTTTCACTGAGTCGACAGTGGGTCAGCTGCTTAGCGATAATTATCTCCAGCATCTTACCAATGGCGGAGAGAGGGGACGCAGGGTGGTAGTTTCTTATTTCATAGCGCTCCTTTTTAAGTTTGGGAACCACCCTCCACTCTTGGGAAGGACTCTTTGGTGGTCTTTTTGACAAGAGACCATCAAAAATTGATGCTTACCCCCTGGTCTGCATCTTTTAATGAATATCCTATAGCCAGCGTTGTCTGGCAGTACGTGTACTACCGCCATATGTTGACAGGGAAACTCATGGTGCTCCCAACTTTGGGATGTATGATGCCTCTTGTATGTTTGCCATGTCTTATAATTGGCATCAGAAGCGACAACATGACAACCACACCATGACTGGTTGGTATCCTTGCTGACAAAAGTTGTGGGGAACATACTGATGTTGAAGAGCCAAGATGTGATCCGTGAATGCCTATGCCTTGGCATCGAGGTCCGTGTGATTTCTTCTGAATACTCTACTACAGGTGAAGTTACACAGGGTTTCACAGTTCCTGTCTTTCCAAGTTTCACTTTTTCCGGCAGTTATGTTCTGAGTGTCCCTTTCTGTCACAAAACAAGACACTGCAATTTACTCTGAGGAGTGTCCGCGGCATCGACAAGTAGAACAAGAGGGTATAGGGTTTCTCTTATGGTCGGTGTCCCTTTGAATAAGAGGTGTTGTCTTTGGCTGTAACGGCCAGTTGCCTCGCTCTGGGGCTTAGGTCTCCCTCGCATTGTCTTTTGGACAAGTGGATCTGCAGTGCGTGGCAGTGGGCCTGCTTTGCACTTTCCCTTGGCTGTTCTGGGACCTGTTGTGAGGCTTTTGTGTATTGGCAGACATGTTTATGGCATTTTGTTATTTCGGCTTGATTTTCTGGTGTGGCTGTATCTATGGATGAGTTCAGATACTCCTTCTTTCTCAAGTCCCAGACGGTAGACCAATTTGTATCACCAAGACAAGCTCTACGGCACACATCAAGACAACTAGCTGTGTTGCAAAGGCGTGGATTAACACCACTGATACCCTTTGGTCGGATAATTAGAGGATGCCACTCATTTCCTGATGACATTCCAAGAATCCTGACTGGGGCTAGTGTGTTACTTATCGTATCCATCTACATGATCCCCCTGTGAATATATGTGCGGGGTTCACGTTGCCAACTTACTAGGACATAAAAGTGACTCTACGGTACAGACAAAATTAATATAATTGAATACAAAGTACCATAAAAGAATGAGGGGTGCAGTCCTAAAATAAATATCACTTCAATTTCAGT
>NW_028234419.1:3878727-3881227 GCF_977035675.1 Penaeus japonicus
GTCAATGTTTACTATTTACTATCTATACATACATTTATGTATATCTGAATATCTAATCTATCTATCAAAGACTATATACCCGTTTTTGCGTCCGTTTGTCCGTCCCCGGCTTACATAGTTTTGTCCTCGTCTGTCCCGTTTGTCCGTCTGTCTCGTGTACTGCCTGGTCTCTATGATCATTTTTGTCGTGAAGGTAAGGCGAGTCCTACTGTTATTTATTAGGAATAGATCTTTAATTTTCTTCCGCCATTATATCTTTTAATTAAGATCAAGGTGTAAGTTTCGATTGCAAAGCTAGCCTACGTGGCAATTCGATGAGGAAATTTTATGAAGAGAGTTGGAGAGTTTGTAAATTATGTTTTTCCTTTGTCAGATTTAGTAAGTATAGGCGAGGAGTAGTTTTTATTATGATATATAATAGGAACTGTGTTGCGGGATTTTTTTTTTCGAAACATTTTCTTTTAACTAATGCTTCTTTTGCGATGAACGGTAGGCTAGGGTGTTGTGCGGGTCGGAGCAGGTGTGGAGTGCTTTTTAGGAATAATTTGTTTTCGTTTTTTGTCTTGATAGGTCTTATTAATGTATTTTTGTCAGAATGTGTGGTGTGAGTTAGGCGTCCTTCTAAAGAGTAAGAGATGGTTTCGGTTGGGGGGGGGGGGGGGGGGGGAGTTTTTTTTTAGGATATATATATATTAATATATATTTATATATATAATATATTATATGTATTATTATGACTGATTAATATATATATATCACATACATATATATATTTATGTATATATATATATATATATATATATAATATAAATATATATATATATAATATATATATAGATATATATATATATATATATAATAATTATATATATATATATCTACAATCATGAAAGGCCAGGTGTAGGGGGCTGATTTAGCAACATGTGCTGTCGTCCTCCAGAAGGGAGTGATGGGCGGTTTGCTAGGGTCTTTCGGGATATATATCTTCGTGGCGCCTGAAGCTGTGAGGTAAGCATTAACTGTGTTCCTGTGAGCATCAAGAGGAGGCGAATGGAGAGTGGGCTCGGGCGCTGTGACCATTTCTTGACTGTAAGTGTGGTTTTCTTGGTTATACTGTTTTATAGGTATCTACATTTTCGATTGCTAATATTAAATATCTTGTAATTATATCTCTATCTATAATAAAATTACGTAGACATAACCCCTGACTCTGTCGGTCTGTCGCTCGTTTTGTTTCTCTCTTTCTCTCTGGAGTGATCTTTCTTTCTTTCTTCTCATCTCCCTAAAAAAACATGACAATAAACAACACAAACAAACTTATAAATTAATCAAGAGAGACTGGTAAACCTAACATACCCAATTAGTAGGTCACATTCATCTCAGAGAAAGTGTACCAATCATAAAGCACAAATTCTCACCAAAGTGACTCACTATTAATACCGTGAGTCATGGTCCTACAAGGGATCACTGTAGGGGATTCATTACTCACTTTCACTCTGTAGCGAGCAACCCTTTCTGAGGCCATGGAGTTGCTCAGGTTTAATTTAAATCTGTTGCAGAAAAGTCTACCTTGGACTCAACGTCCAACATTCTCAGTGATAGAACGTTTCTAGTAAGTCAGGTCTTCGGCGAGTAATTTCACACACACCCACACACACAATGCACACAACAACACACAACACACACACACACTCACACACACAACACACTACACACCACACACCACACATACTTACACACACACACCCATCGAGTACACCAACAACACAACACACACACACACACCACACGACACAACACACACACACACACACCACACACACACACACACACACACACACACACACACAACAAACAAACAACCACACACACAATACAACACTCTCACACACACACACACTACATACACTTATATAATATGTATGTATGTATACACACACATGCATTATGCTGTCAAATGTATGGTTCAGGTTCACAATTTTAAAAAGAATTGATGACTTATTATACTCTCACACTCACACAAACTCTCCCTCTCTTTTTTCATCTCTCCCCCTCTCTCTCTCTCTCTCTCTATTTCTATCTCTCTTCCTCTATCTCCTCTCCCTCTCTCCTCTATCTCCCTTTCCTCTCTCTCTATCTCCCTCTCTCCCTTCTTCTCTCTATCTCCCTCTCTCCCTTCCTCTCTCTCTCTCCCTTCCTCTCTCTCTCTCTCTCTCTATCTCTCTCTCTCCCTCTCTCTATCTCTCCCTCTACCTCTCTCTATATCTCCCTCTACCTCTCTCTATATCTCCCTCTACCTCTCTCTATATCTCCCTCTCCCTCTCTCTATATCTCCCTCTCCCTCTCTCTATATCTCCCTCTCTCTCTCTCTCCCTATCTCCCTCTCTCTCTCTCTATCTCCCTCTTCCTCTCTCTCTATCTCCTCTTCCTCTCCTCTCTCTCTTCTACCTCTTCCTCTATCTCTATCTCCCTCTTCCCCTCTCTCTATCTCCTCCTCCCT
>NW_028234419.1:3926227-3931227 GCF_977035675.1 Penaeus japonicus
CCCCGCCCCTTACCTCTATAGAGACCATTAATGGGATAATAGTGAGGCCCGGATGTAAAGCCACAGGCTATTGCTTACTTCCTAACCTAGCTAATCGCAAACCATACACAACCGTCCAATGTCACCAGAGTCCTACATGCTGGCTAGCATCACCCGAAAACCGATGCAGTTCAGCAGAAATAAAGGATAAGAATAACAACAGGAAGATACGTTTCATCCGATAGATACTGACTCGATTTATTCCGGTTTCGTCCACTGACACCTGGCTCTGACACCGGCTTGGCTCGACGGCGTTTCCAGAGGAATGTGGGCGGCTTTATCGCTTTCACAACGACAGGCAGAAAAAGCAATTGCAACGACGAAAGAGAAGAACGTGTGCATAGTCGCCTTCATCAACTCAACGACAGTGATTTGAAATAACTAATGTGCAAGGACGGCTGAAAAATAAATGCTCAGGTTCAACCTCACTTCAGGAATGTAAATTGCCTTTGAAATTAGAATCGTTCAGTTTAAGAAAGAGAAAGAGAGAGACAGAGAAAGTGATAGAGAGAGAGAATGGAAGCCTAGCATATTTAGTTATCATTATCTCCACCGACGAAAACGAAAGAGCAAGCAAAAAAAAAGAATAACAATAAAACGACATCAGGAAAACAAGACATCAAATCCTTTCCTTTCATGACCTTAACAGTATCACGACAGGTTATTTGATCATATAAAGCGTTATTTAAAAATATATATTTTGAAACCGTTAAACTCTAATTAAAACTACCAGACAAAAAGATGACACTCCCAAGACATTCCTTAGAGTGGATATTGAGCGTGAAAGGGCGTGCGTGGGCGTAGGAGGGCGAGAGGAAGGAAGGGCGTAGTGAGGTGGTGCCTACGTTGCCAAAGTGCAACCAGGCGCAGCAGACTCGACGAAAAGGCTTTTCGAAGTGTGGGTTTTACTTTTTTTTTTCTTTCTCCTCCTCCTATTTCCTTTTTATCTTATTTTTCTTATATCCTTAGCTTTTATCTTTGTCCTCTTCTTATTTATTTTATTCATTATTCTTTTCGGTGAATCATAATCCAATTTTGCTTCTTCAGAATATCTAAATACATTTTCCTTCTCCTTGGCTTTATTCCGATCTCACTCTTCATAAATTCCTTTCTTTCTCCCTCCTACCATCTCTCTCTTTTCCCTCCCTCCCTATCCAACGTCCGTATCCCAGCTCTTCCTCTCTCTCTTTCTCGATCTCTCACATCCCCCACTATCCCTCTCTCCTTCCTCCTTTCGTTACCCAAGCCCCCCCTCAACGGCCAACAAAGAAAACGCGAGCTCGTGGACTTCCCCTCTGCTACGGGGCGCGACCTTGAGACTTCGCTCTTCACCCGAATTCCAGTGAGTCACTGGGCACCCACCGGCTCACCGGAACCCCCTCCCTACCCCCTTCTCTGGCTCTCTCTGTTGTTTCTTTCGTCGATCTAGGCTGTTTTTATTGATTAGTTCAGTTCCCCCTTTTTCACATTGATATGGATTGCATTGTTTAATGGTTCGTCTTTCACCTGACCCTCATGTCTTCTTATGTATTACTTATGGATGATTATCTTCCATTTCTTGCAATGCCTCTCTTTCTCTTACATTTCTTTTAATTTCTATTTGTTCTATTTCTTTCGATTTCTATTTTTTTCATACATCACTTACTTGAAAATTAAACACTATCTCTTGCTCTTTCATTAACTTCTATACTTCTATCTTATTTCTGCTTAGATCTCGTTTATCTCTATATATTTTTGTTCTAGTTCCCTTTCTTCCTCTTGCATTGCCACGCGCTTCTTTATCTCCATTCCTCACGCCATCTATCGCCAGAACACCTTCCGTTACCGGGAAAAATTGCGTAATGCCGAGGCTTTAGCGGGATTTGCGCCGTGTTTCTGTCCCTTGGAATGCGATGACAAAGCTTCAAGGGAGGTTGGAGGTGGGAGAGGCGGAAGGGGGGGGGGGCTGCGGGGAGGTGGGGGTGGAAGCGGAGTGAAGGACGTTACGTCGGAGTGGAGGGGGGAGGGTTAGGAGATTAGAAGGATGGGGAGGAGGTTAGGGGGAGGGGGTCGTGGACTTTGGAAGCAAAGGGAAGGGGGTACTGGAAGATTGGAAATGGGAGAGGTGGGGTGGGGGGAGGTGGTTGGTTAGTAAGGGGGTCGAGCGCTGTAGGTGTGGAAGCAAATTCAACGAAGTGTTGAATTAGTCGCAATCGATAAATCATATCGACATGATGTTGCCTTCCCAACATGGGTACAGACAGAGCTTACGGTCTGCACTTAGGAATCGTGAAAAAATAACAAGCGATGGTTTTCTCTTACGAAAACAGTCATTAAAGCTCTTCTGAACCTCTAATTGTGTTGCCTATTCCTTTCTTCTACTTGTCTTCTAGTTTATTCCTTTTGTTTCATTTCGTATGCAAATAGGTTTCATAAAACACTATCGACCGCTATTAATGCATCCGTCCCCTCCCACACCTTCCCTCATTTCCTCTCTTCCTCCTTTCATATTCCTACTTCCCTCTCTCTTTACGCGTCCTTCTCAATTCTTTCATCATTCTTCATTGGCGGTTTCCCGCTCGTTTCCCGATACTCCTCTTGCTCACCTGCAATCTTGATATCAACTTGCACCGCAGATTTATTTCTAAGATTTCTTGTACCATAGGCATTGCTATGAATTATCTTTTTTCTCCCATTTTGTTTTCTCTCGCACCTTGAATCAACTTGCAACAGATTTTTCTCCGAATTTTTGTACCATAGGAATTCTTGCAACTCGACTGTTCCACTAGACTACGACACGGTATGATGCTCTTCATCGGGTAAATCACTATCAAGGGTACGGTGTCGTTTCTCTTTTATTCTTCATCTATTTTTCAGATTTACTGTTGCACCTTTGCACTTATGTTGCACGTCAATACCGGGGATCTTTTACGGAGAAGGGAAAAGAAAATGGTGCCAAAGATGACGATGATGATAATAATCTTGATACTGATTGTAGTATGTGATCATGTGTGCATATACTGTGTTTACCTCTGAATATGTTTGCGTATTTGCATGCGTTCCAGAGAGAGAGAGAGAGAGAGAGAGAGAGAGAGAGAGAGAGAGAGAGAGAGAGAGAGAGAGAGAGAGAGAGAAGGAGAGACAGAGAAGGAGAGAGAGGAGAGAGAGAGAGAGAAGGAGAGAGAGAGAGAGAGAGAGAGAGAGAGAGAGAGAGAGAGAGAGAGAGAGAGAGAGAGAGAGAGAGAAAGAGAGGGAGCGAGGGAGAGACTGAAAGACAGAGATACAGTGAGCAAGAATAGCAAAGAGACGAGACATAAAAGAGAGGGAGCGAGGGAGAGACTGAAAGACAGAGAAGACAGAGATACAGAGGGAAGCAAGAATAGCAAAGAGACGAGACATAAAAGAGAGGGAGAGAGAGAGAAATCAAACATTAAACTTTACCGGCTTCTTCCCAATAAGATTCCATGTATAAGACGATTGGCGTTCATTGCTTAGCATTTTATTCATTAAGGAAGTTCATTCTAGCGTAAGAAAAAAATTCATATTCCAGTTCAAGAATTTCTTCGTAAAAGAAATTTCGTCATCAACTATTCACATATATCACTTCATTTCCTAGAATAACACTATAATGCGTTGCACTAGCGTTATAAACATACAGGTACGCTTCATGTATTTTAATCCATTTCATATGCAAAAGGAACGAGACGCGTGTGAATAACATCAATAATTATAGTCATTTCATATCATTTCAACGGACGTGCTAACAGAAACTACATACGTTATGAAGAAACAGAATAAAATGCACACTCGCTCATGTACATTATGTGCACTGGGTTTATTTGTGTGTATAAAAGAAACATAGAGAGATAGATAGATAGGTAAAGAATGGGTGTGGGAGAAAGAGAAAGGAGGAGAAACAGGAAAAGAGAAAAGAAAATTGAAAAGAAAGAAAGAAAAAAACTACAATAATAGTAATAATAATGATATGAAAAAGAAAAATAGCACTAAATACACACATGGAAAATAGTCAATAACAACAGGAAAGTGTGAATGGGGAAAATAGTCAATACGAATGAGAATGAATATGATAACTCACAATATTGTAGAGTTGTTGAGACTATCTCATGGTCAGACCATTAATCAGAGATATTATACCATAGGACTAAACGATTATGTGTAATTATTGTTTATGGTTATAGCTATAGACATGTCATCGCAATCTATAATCAAAGGACCAATTAATCAAGTTAATTATCATATATGGACGGTGGTTAGCTATACTGTCATATCGCATACCTCTGTGGACTAAAATAAAGCGTGAGAGAATGATGGAAGAGAGAGAAAAAGAAGAAAAAAAAAGTTAAATAGAAAGATTTTTTGGGCACAAACAATAACACATTAATTAGTTTAGTTGTAAAAAACAGAACTCCAGTAATAGTAAAAAAAATGGTAATAACGGTAATTATAACACAAGTTCCATAAATGCCAAAATAATAAAAAAATATATATATCTATATATATACATATCTATATATATACATATTTATTATATACATATTTATATATTATATTTATATACGTGTGTGTGTGTATTTATACATCATATATATGTATATATAATACATATATATACACATATATACATAATACATACATACATATGTATATATATATGTATATATATACCTATATGTTTCTGAATATAATATATATATATATATTTTTTTTTTATATATATATATAATATAAATATATATATAACATATATATGTATATATATACATATAGTATATATATAGATATATATATATATAAATATAAATTATATAAGTATATATAGGTATATCACATATATATATGCATAATACATAAATATATATATATATAATATATATATATATATATATATATAACATATAATAAATATATAATATATATATATATATATAATATATATATATATGTATAAATTATATATATCA
>NW_028234419.1:3938727-3943727 GCF_977035675.1 Penaeus japonicus
ATTGCTGTTTTATGGGAGGACAAAAGGCAACTTTATTTTTTCGTATTTTTGTGCTGTCATGAACGAATACGAAACATATAACCACCTACAATAAAGATAACAAGAAGAGGTAGGGAAGAGGAATGAAACCTGTGCTTGTGACTGTGAGTGCCACAGTGAAAGACATCCATATTGGCACAGGAGCACATTTTAGACACTGGGTATGGATTGAGTCACCTTCCTCTTCTCGTTCTGCCTGCACATCCTTCATCGGCGGTACTTTAGAGCAAGGGTTCATCAACTTAGTGTGTGCCATCGCTCTATAGAGACAGTGCATGCTAGAGACCGTGGATGGGTGCCATTCAAGGCTCTCTCACCTGCTGGTGCTAGAAAAAAGTGGTGCCATCTAGGTTTTGGACGTTAAGCTTGCACGATATTACGGTAATTATAGTAATTAGGACTGCAGTAGCCATCATCACTCATTCCTTTTTCATAGCAAAATAAAATAGCACAGTGATCCAAAATCCCCGAACGTCGTGTACGTCATGACGCCCGTCGTCAGGCCAAAGCTCCTACGTCATGTATGCCATGACACCCGTACGCAATGGGTTAAGACAATCGAAGTTTTTAGCTAAAATATTCTGCGTTCTCGATATCGCGTTGGCATCTATTAAAACGTTAAACTGATCCCAATTCCCAGCTCGCATATTTCTGCTTAAGCAGCTGCGTCGTTGTCAAAGCTAAATTCCTTTCTGTGATAAACATTCATCTTATTCTTGTCGCTGGGGAAGAATTACTAACGATCCAAGGAAGAGGGATATACAATAAATGGGGAAGAGAAGAAGAAAGAAAAAACAACAAACGTATACATACATAAACATATATGTATTTATATATATACACATAAATATATATACATACATACAAATAAATATATACATACTGTATATATATACATATATACATATACATACATATACACATATGAATCACAAAAAAACACAAACACAGTAATGTGCACATAACAGAATTAATAAAACACTCCCACAAATTGAAAGGAAAAACTCGCGACGTTTCGAAAAAAAAAGTTCCTCATCAGGCGTAAGCAATCCAAAAATGAATTGCTTGCGCCTGATGAGGAACTTTCTTTAAAAAGTTCGAAACGTCGCGAGTTTTTCCTTTCATTTTGTGGCAGTGTTTTATTAATAAACACATATACATATACATATATTCATATAGACATATATACATACACACACACACCATATATATATATATATATATATATATATATATATATATAGATATATATATATATATATACACACACACATATCTATATTTTCTATATATATATATTAATATATATATATCTATAAATATAATATACATACATATATATGAATATATACTGTATACATATACATATATATATATACACATATATATATATAGAGATATATACATATACATACATATATACATATACATACATACATATATATGAATATATATACATATATATACATACATACATATACACATAAATGTATATATATATGTATAAATATATATATATATATATATATATATACATGTATATATATGTATAAATATATATATATATATATATACATGTATATATATGTATAAATATATATATATATATATACATGTATATATATGTATAAATATGTATAAATATATATATATATATATACATTATATATGTACATAAATATATACAAACATATATACATATGTATACAAATTTGTATATACATATATGTATATGTATATATGTATATGTATATATGTATATATATATATATATATATATATACAATGTTTTCATAGAGAAATATGAGAACTAGGACAAAGGATTTGCTCCATAGATCCCTATGCTGCGGAAGGATGCCTGCAATGCCTGCACACCTGCCTGTCGTAAACTAGCTTATTTTCTCGCCTATGCTGATAAGTATCTCCTTGGTGTCTTCATTATGCAATGCTGCGCAAAGAAAAGAATGCAGACTCTATCACGTGTCAAGTTCATAACGACATGCGATTGGCCAATCAAACAAGCCAACATAATTCGCTCTTCTTTGTTGCAAGGAGAATGCATGACCGAGCGTGCAATACAAGCGGCGTTGCACAAACGTTTATTTACGCCTCCGGTACCGATCTCTCCATACTTAGTTGTTGTTATCGAGGCGAAGATCCACTCTGAAGGCAACTTATCAGAATATCATTCTTGTACTGCATTTCAAATAATTGCCACAGTTCTGCCATTTATTTAAGAATACTCATCGTCCACAAGTCTTTAACCATCACTAAGCTAACTTGTCAAATGCTTCATTATCTCGGAAAAAAGGTATAATCTAACTCAGTGGTTCCACACTTTTTTTTCGGTGATGGCACTATTAACTCACGCAGTCCTTTCCACGGCGCTCTTTTATAGGCCTATTCGCAAGCCCCGCCCCACGCCGCATCAATTTGCCTTTCCAGCAGAGTGCATCTTCGCCTGTTTAATTTAACGAATTGTTGATGCTCGAAACAGAGAAGATAGGTTACATGACCAAATGGCAAACACAAAAGTTATCACAAGAAAGAAAAAATTAAAATCTAACCCCCTATTTTTTTCTACACAGTGGGCGCCGCGACACCCGGTTTGGGAGTCCATCATCTAGATCAGTGGTTTTCAAACTATTTAGTATGACGGCACAATAAAAACAACTAATATTTTGGCGGCGCACCTGCCCTTTGATATAAATAACACACACATATATATAATATATATATGTGTGTGTTTTGAGGAATTCTCGAAACCTAGCAAAATTATATCATTCTAGTGACACACCAAGGAGATAATGGCGGTACACTAGTGTCCTGCGGCACACACTTTGGGAATCACTGATCTAGATGGACGGATGCCTCGAATGTTTCCCTTGTGGAGACTATAGACAGTATCAGTTCTACTGTATGCAGATATGAAAGCTTCGTGCAGCTACACATAGACGCTTACATACAGATTGACGGGAACACCCATACACCCATTCTGACAGATAGATACAAAGTTCATCCCAAATACTCAGAGAGAAAGACATACACTCACATACAAAATCAGACAGACAGAGACAAATAGTAAGACGCGGATACATATTCCGAAAGACACATTCACTCAACCAATGGCAGGCGGATATCCACACAAACACTTATAAACGAAATTTAAACAATCAAACATACACACACTAAGACACAACCTATTCACGCACACACGCAAGCACACACTATTGTCAGTTGATTTATGAGTTTCGATTGCGATTCGGCTGAATATTGCAAGGATATTTGGCAAGGCTGTCTGAACGAAGGTAAGATTGATTCAGCTAACCTTGACACCAATGAACAGATTCTGTGCTATATCAAATGTATGGGCCAAATCCTTTGCCTCTGTTCACTAGTTATGATAGGTTAATCATCGTGACCTATGCGCAGAGACAGACAGATATAATGTATATATTTAATATATACACCGAGTGTTTACTATCTTCTAAGTGACTGCGTTACTACAAGTGTAAGACTACTTACCGTTGGAGAAAACCGGAACAGCTTGGTACAGCAACAGGAATAAAACCAGAGCTGCAAATGTGCCAAATTCGCACACGATAATTTGCCTTCTTAACTGCATTTTGTCCATTTATTTTTCGAACAGTAATGTCATCTCTCCTTTCCTTTCTTACTTATTTTTGAGGGAAAATCAGGTTATGGATTCTCTGACTTTCATGACTCAAACTGCCAGGTAAGTCAACGTGTTCAAGAGAAAGAAAGTCCTGGAAAAGGACGAGAATAATCTCAAACTTGTTTCTTTGGTCCGTCCACTTGTTGATAAATCCTTCTCTTCCCGCTAGTCTAGACTAAAAAGTAAACTATTTACTAGTTCTTCAGTCGGAGCTATGATAAAATGTACCCAAATTACTTTCTTCTACGACTGCAATAGTTCCAAACCGTGAGAATACGAAGAAAATAAAGATTTCCCACCGGCACTATTGTAGTCACACCTTCTCCCTTTGCTTATAGCACGTGTACTGCTGGACCGACTTTCCCGCCTGCTTCCTCGCGGCCGCGAACCTCACTCGCGACATCTACCGGCGGAGCCACGAACCTGCTGTGTGTGACATGGTGACATACTGTAGATATCAATGTACATAAATTGGAGAAGGAATGTTTGTCTGTAGTCCGGTCAACTAGTTCTGATATGCTGTACCGGAAAGACTTGGATGTTGTAAATTAATTAAATAAAATGATGAGTGTTGATTGATTCGCATGAAACTAAATACCATATTTTCCCTCAAACGTATATAATGATCAAGATGAACGTGTACTTCATACTGATTTGATTAACTCCAATCATGAGTCGCAACAAAATATCGTAGCTATATTACCACAAGCGATACTGGAACCCTATTTTCCCAATACAAAAGTAATAAAATGGAAGGGCCAGAGTATCGATAGTAATCCACAAACACTTACAGATAAAAAGACAAATATACATTCATACAAATACTGATAAAGACACAATAAAATACATTTACACACACACACACACACACACATACACACAAACACCACACACATTCGGTAAAACAAAACAACAATTAACACCGTTAATCCCATTACTATAGAAGTATTAATATATCAGTTCATTAACATATCGAAATATCAGATCAGAGTAGAGACTATAATATAGTTGTGACACATTCATAGACATGACAAAAAGAACTGAATTAGAAATCCTAATCTGCCAAGCACCCAGTAAACCCATCCTGTTTCCTCTGGAGCCGTGAATGATAAAGCCGCTCTAACGACCCGCGCCAGCCGAGCAATAATCCTTGACACGGAAACGCATCACCCGTCGGCGCTTTGACGCGTAACCCAACTTGAAGTTCTTTCCTGGTGTTTACGCTTCTAGGCCTGATTAGCAGCCCTCCCCTTTACCCAACAAACGCGACATCAGGCCGGTTAAT
>NW_028234419.1:3963727-3971227 GCF_977035675.1 Penaeus japonicus
AAAAGAGGTCGCAGATGAAAGCAAAGGACTATCATTATTAGAACAAAGAGATGCCAATCATCTGATTAAATATATAAAAAAAACTACACATTACAAAAAATCTGCATAAAACGGGATGCGTATTGTAACCGAACGTACAACTCACCCAAGAATACGATACATTAAGCAAACCAAAAACATCATTATCATATATGATATGATCAATATTATATATTACTACAAATGAGCAGTAAAAGTCTTATAAAAATGTAAAAAGGGAACAAACACTTAAAAGAAGTAACATCATAAACTAATATAAAAAAGTAAATAGTCAGAAATGTGTAGCAAACGTGTCATAATCCCTGTGCGTGCGTGTGTGTGTGAGCGGAATCGGACGGGAGGGGTGAGTCCTCGTGAAGGACCTGTGGGGAGGAGCAGGCAGAGACGGGGATGGGCAGGGAGGAGAAAAGATTTGTAAAACTAGGGAAGTATAGGTAAAATAATTAAGGGAAGAGGATAGGAAGAAAACAGGATAAGGATACGAGGAATGGATGAGGATGAATGGAAGGGGTGAGGAACAACTGTGAAATGAATGAAAAGGAAAATGGACAATAAGGTGAAGGTCGCCGGGTTTGGGTGCAGGTCTCAGAAGCAAGTTACAGGTCACGGGAACAAGACACAGGTTGCAGGATGAGGACGGGGGCGAGAGGAGAGGATTATCCCAGACTCACAGCATTGATTTGCTATATTTGCTATGTTACAAAATATAACAAATGGCGTTAAACGTTTATTTTTGTTTTCCCTTAAAACCTTTTTCTTTGTATATCAATCAAAGAAAACTGTTAAGGTAAACTATGATATAATTCTATGTGGCTGTAAGGAAAAGAGAGAAAGATTTCATACATAAAATACATATGAATTTACACCTCCCCCCCACACCCACCCACACACACACATGTTGACAATGATGATAATGATAATAAAATAAAATATTTGATAGTTTAATCATTATTATCATGGCAGTAGTAAGGACGGTTATACTGATAACCATGATTATAGTGATAATTATTTTAATAATGATTTTAAGAGTGATGCAGATGGTGATAGTAAAAGGTACTGATATTAATAATGATGATTTTAATGATAATAAGGATGATGATGAAAACAATAATTATGATAATACCAGTATAGAGCTCTATTATAATGATGGTAATGATAATAATGAATATGATGATAACTATATGAAAAATATTGCTGGTAATGATGCTAATACCGGTGATTTTAATGATAATAATATTAGTAATGATAAAAGTGATCATGAAGATAGCATTGATAAGGATGATAATAATAATGTAAACAATTATAATAATGATAATGATAAGGGTGATGATAAAAAGGATGACAATGATGATAATAATGATGATTGTAATGATGATGGTGATATTGATTGTAATGATAATGGTAATTATAATGATTATAAAAAAAAAAAATAATTATGATAAGTACTAATGTATGTATACGTGTGTATGTGTATATGTGCGTGTTGTGGTATATTTATAGATACATTTATTTATCCATCTGTCCACGTGTATCTATCTTTTGTGTATACATACTATCTACACCGATCTATTCGTCTTTATGTATATGTATGTATATATATAAATATGAGATAATTTTTAAATATAAATATAAATATATATATATATATATGTGTATACATACTATATACACGATATATAAATATGAGAGACCGAGATATAATGCAGTTTCAGCCTTTACGGAGATCCTCTCTCCTACTTCGCTAGAAAATGTAAGTGGATTCGAATAAATTGCCTTGTCTGTGACGGTGCACTTCAGGGGCTTTTGATCACTGACTGCTTTTATGAACAACCATGGAAAATGTTTGATATATCTATATTCTTCTGCACACATTTTTTCCATCAAAAACTACGTGTGCGAAGTCCCTGGTGAGTTTACAAATTCATATGAACTGCGTCAAAGGATTCAAATGAATGTTATTTATCAACTCATCAAAGCTACCTATTATGCAATAAATACCTTACCTATACTTTATACTCTCATAAAACTTCTAGGTAAAGGTCATTAAAAAAATGTTCAAATATAAAGGAATAGATAAAGATAATTTGGGCAAAGGAATTTCAAGTAATTGGATAAAGATGCTGCAGATAACGTCTATTAATCACATCATTGATAAGAACAATGAAGATAATAATTATAATAACAATGGTGATATTGATAGTAATAAAAGCAATAAGATAAATATTGATAATAGTGATCATAATGATGATCATGATAATAAGAATAAAGAGAATAATAATGATAGCAATAACAACAGCACAACAATAATGATAATAATCTTAATGACAACAACAACAACAGCAATGACACTATTAAGACATAATAATAATAATAGCAATGATAATAATGATAATAACATTAATGGTAGTAAAAGTAATAGTAATGATGGTGATAATGATAATGATTATTATGATGAAAATAGTAAGGTAATGGTAATAACAACAATGTTAAAGATAATGATGATTATGATGATATCGATAGTGATAATGGTAATGACAATATTAGGAATGAGGATACCGATTAAGATGATAATGGTAATAATGATTTTAATAGATATCAAGATAATGATAATGATAATAGTGATAACAAAAATAATGGTAATCATAACATTAATAATTACTGCGATGATAATGATAGTAATCATCATATTGATAACAATAATATGCAATAATGATAAGAATCATAATATTGATAACAACAAAGGTCACAATAATGATAGAAGTCATAATAATGATAAAAGTGATAATCACAATGATAACGATGATAAAGATGATAGCAATAATGAGGGTAATAATGATGATATCAATATTAGTAATTAGGATAATGATAATGAAGCTGATAAAAAGGAGCATAATGATAAAATTGGTAATAAGAATGACAATAATAATAAATATAATAGCAATGAAGATGACAATAATTGATATTAAAAATGGTATTGATAATAATCATAATAGTGATGATGATAATAACAGTTTTTGAAAAAACAAAATGAAAACAGTAGTAACAATAATAATGACGATGGTAACAGTGATGATGACAGTAATAAGGAGGTTGGTGATGTCATGATTGAAATATCAAATGAAATGGTCATGAAGTCTGGTAAGAGAGCCACACAGATAGACAGAGACAGACAGATAGAGAGAGAGAATGATTAACAAAGAGATAGACAGACAGATAGTGAGGGAAAACACATAATTGTTGAGTTTCAATTTCACTTATATTGCTTGATTTTGTTAAGAATGTATTCGTAAATCTGTTGTATGGTAATGGAATAGAATAAGATAAACATGAAATAAACAATTTCTGTTGTTCTATTTCCAGGCTTCTTTTTATGTTGTGATCGTGTTGATGATCATATTTCACATTTTTCGTGTGTTTGTGCATCTGTATATATGTATACACACACACACACACACACACACACACACACACACACACACACACACACACACACACCAACACACACACACACACACACACACACACACACATATATATATATATAGATATATATATATATAATATATATATATATATATATATATATATATATATATTATATATATATATATATCAATACATGTGTAAACACACACACACACACATATTTCTATCTCCTCTCTCTCGTTCTCTGTCTATCACCCTTCCCTTCCCCCTCCTCCCTCCGCCTCCTCCCTCCCGTTCTTGCGTAACTCCCGATAAAATCTAGTTTTGTATCCTGGTCTGGTGAGTCTGGGAGCATGGGGAGTCTCAGCCCGAAAGGGAGAGTTGCAGAAGGGGAATTACCTTCGAATGAGAGTGAGAGAAAGAGAGAGAGCTTTTGTAATGCATGCATCATGTAGTTTATCAAATGCTTTGAATCCCTTTTCCACTGCTTGCATAGAATGTCTGTATAAACAAGACGAGTTCCGCTCATGCCCGCGAAGCCATGTCCTTTGTTAGCAAGTCCTAATTCACATGTTAACTATTGAAGACCCGAGATCAAAGTCCCTGTCCTTGAAAGCGAAATTGCTCTTGGACTTGGGATACTCACCGTGATCTAGTAGCTCAGGAAAAGTTTCATGCTACGCCGATATCCAACAGACTCTTAAGATAAGAAGATATGGCTGCTTAAATAAATATACGGACAAAGACAGGCTGATAGACAAATAGACGACCAGAGGCAGGCAAACATACAAACAAACGGACAGAGGCAGACATACAGACACAAGGGGACAGACAAGGGGCGGTGGAAATGAAGGATTGTGCAACAGCAGTAAGGTGTGTCCGTCAACCTGCTTTTAGGCATTTGCTATTGACTGAATGACTGATGCAGTGGCAAGGGAGCATGCATGTGCAGACAGAAAGGTGTGCCTCTTGGCAATGGAGTAGACAGGCCAGCCGGAAGGCAGACATATATGTGCGAATTCAGGCAGGAAGGCAGACAGGCAGGAGTGCGAGGAGGCAGGTGTGCATCCGACCAGTAAAGCAAGCACTCAGGCAAGCGGGTGGGCAGGCATGCAAGTAGGCTGGGTAGCTGCACAGATGGGCAGGGAAATGCAGGTCACTTCAAACACGATGGACAAACACTATTTTCAGAACGCAAGTATTCATCTAAGTATTTGGGAAGATAATTTTTGAAGTTGTGTGTGCATGCAGCCAAGCAATTTCAGTAGATATATGCATGCAAGAAGGACGGGTATTAGATATGGAGGTTGGCAAGTGAGCAGGCGCCAACTGTCTGCTTGCAACGCACGCACACAAACAAACACACACACACACACACACACACACACACACACACACGCACACACACACACAGACACACACACACGCACATACACACACACACACACACACACACACATACACACACGCCCCTGATACACACGAACTAACGCACGCACGCACACGCCCTCGTACTCGTTTGTATGTATGTCCGCAATGATGGCTCTCAGTGTCCCCCACGAGATCGCTTCCCTCCGCCGCGCCGCCGCGCTTTTGCCGCTGAGTCTGAACCGCGCTCTGCCGTCGACGCCGCTGCGGCTGCCCCCCCCCTCCGCCTCTTCTTCCTCTTCCTCTTCTTCCTCCACCACCACCACCTCCTCTTCCTCTTCCTCTTCTTCCTCCACCACCACCACCTTCTCTTCCTCCTCCTCTTCTTCCTCCACCACCACCACCTCCTCTTCCTCCTCCTCTTCCTCTTCTTCCTCCACCACCACCACCTTCTCTTCCTCCTCCTCTTCCTCTTCTTCCTCCACCACCACCACCTTCTCTTCCTCCTCCTCTTCCTCTTCTTCCTCCACCACCACCACCTTCTCTTCCTTATCCTCCTCCTGTTCCTCCACCATCATCACCACCTCCTTGACCTCCTCCTGCTCCTCCGCCACCTCCTCCTCCTTCTCCTGCTTCTCCTCCTCCTCCTCCAGCTCCTGCTTCATAACATCACTCGTATACTGAAAAAATTCTCCCTCCTCTTTCTCCACCTCATCCTAGGATCATCCCCTCTCCCCCAGCTCCCCTCCTCCTCCTCCTCTCCCTCTGCCCCTCTGCTTTTCTCCCTCCCCTCCCCTCCCCTCCCCTCCCCTCCCCTCTCCCCGCTCCCTGCCTCCTCTCACCCAATCCGGCGCCGTCTCTCGCTCGCACTTACGGGACGCTTTAAGGTGACTTCAATGCGCCGTAAGAAAGGCGTGTGCAGTCTCACGCGCTCTTGGTACTACTCTGCTCGAGGAAGTTTACCGAAGAAAAATAGGCGATAGGAAACGCAAAAAAATAGATAAAGAAATTTTACCGCACTCCTGGAACTCCATGTTGATAGCCCGTGACGTGTCTCAAAGTCTTCAACAGTGTTGCACATTTTCCGAAAAGAAAAATCATTCAAGAAATTTAATTTCTCTACCCGACAAATAAAGAAAAAAAGGTAAAGCACTTGCTAGTCGGACAGACCTTTTTTTTTTAATCCCACAGGAATTTCGTGCAAGATAAAGTTCATAGATTCCTAGGAATGCATCAAAGGTAAGGTCTGTTTTGATAGAAGGGTCGTAATATAATGATGATGACGATGAGGATATTAATAATAATAATGATGATAATTATAGCAATGAAGATCATGTTGATGGTGGTATTGATAAAAAACATATCATCGTATTTCATCATTATTATCATCCATATTGTTATTGTGCTTTTTCATTGGTATATCTGTTGTTGCCTTCGTTGTAATTGTTTTTTTTTATGATTCTCAGTATTGAGAAAGTTAATGTCATTTGGATCAACAGAAAAACAACAGAGCCAGAGCGCTGTGGGCGTACTACGCTTGTACTGATCTGGGCTGGGTGTGCCGTTCTTAAATAGGTTCCGGGTGGATGTCTTATGCTTTACTAGTCCTGGTTGGATGTGCGGTTCTGTCACTGATTTCTGTTGGTGAACTACCAATCCCATTCAGCCAAATGCAGTATTCGCACTCTTATCTACAAAGCCAAAGACTCGCACTGACTCCAGCGGACCACGATCACTGTGGCCGTTCACCTCGTGGGGAAAGTAAAAAAAAGCTCGAAATAGGGGCAGTTAAAATAGGGGCACTCATTCCAGTTTTCACTAACTAAAGGAACAATTGTATATGAAATTCTGCATCCGTCCCTTACTTATAAAGTAGCCTTAAAAATTCCACAGCCTTTTCTTTGACATTCCTAGTTATACTTCACGGCATTGCCATGAGTGACATGGGATCAGACCCTTGGACATAGACCGAAGCGTTTGCATGACTGGCTGGCCCTCGTCTTACCCTGGGTCACCAGATATCCATAGGTCACCTCAGGCCATGCAATAATACGGCTTAACTTGCTTTCGGAAGTTATTGTGAACATTAAATGAGTCGCTAACTATATTCACGACTCGCTTGGTGACTCGTGGCTGATTCAAACACCAAGTGAGTCAGGGTGGGCGTACACTGCTTGAATCAGTCGCGGCTGCGTGTATTCTGCCTAATTAGACGCACAGGGCGTTCCTGATGATTCATTATCACAATCACTGATCATAATGCTTATCATGATCATTATTTAAGTTTTTTTTTTCAATTGTATCATGGTTAGCATGATGATGATCATAATGATAATAGTAATGATGATGATGGTAATAATGATAATAATGATAATGATGATAATGATTGATAATGATATTAATGAAAATGATTATGATTATAATGATAATGGTCATAATGATGATAATAACAATGATGATCATAATGATAAGAATATTAATGATAATGATAATAATCAATGTTATCATTATCATTATTCACATCATCATCACCACTGTCACTATCATCACTACTATCATTATTATCGTTAACATTATTATCATTAATATCATTATCATCATCATCATCTTCCTTATCATTACTTTTCTTATCATCATTGTTATTTTTATCATTATTACTATTGGTGT
>NW_028234419.1:3986329-4003829 GCF_977035675.1 Penaeus japonicus
GTAAGAGGATACATAGAAAGGCGGACACGGTATATAATGGGTGTTTATGATGAATTTGGGTATGGGCGTGGCGGTTGATAGTGGGTGGGCAACTGTGGGCGTGAGAGAGCAATGAACTTCTTGACGGTGGTGTTTATCAAGGATAACAAGTGTCACTGAAGATGAGAAACAGGAAATAAAGAGAGGGAGGGAAAGAGAGAGAGAGAAGGAAAGAGAGAGAGGGAGGGAAAAAGAGAGAGGGAGGGAAAGAAAGAGAGAGAAGGAAAACGAGAGAGAAAAGAAAAGAGAGAGAGGGAGGGAGAGAGAGAGAGAAAGAAAGGGAGAAAGAGGGAGGGAAAGAGAGAGAGAGGGAAAGAGAGAGAGGGAAGGAGAAAGAGAGAAGGAAAGAAAAGAGAGAAAGGGAGGGAAAGAGAGAGAGAAGGTGAAGAGAGAGGTGAGTGGGAGTGAGAAGGAGAAAGAGCAAAAGAGAGAGAGAGGGAAATGATTGAGAGAGAGAGAAGAAGAGAGAGAGAGGGAAGGAGAAAGAGGAAGAAGGAGAGAGAGAGAGACGGAGAGAGAGAGAAGGAAAGAGAGAGAGGGAGGGAAAGAGAGAGAGGGAAGGAGAAAGAGAGAAGGAAAGAGAGAGAGAGAGAGAGGGAAAGAGAGAGAGAGAGGGAAAGAGAGAGAGGGAGATAAAGAGAAAGAGCGAGGGAAAGAGAGAGAGGGAAGTAAAATGAGAGAGGGAGGGAAAGAGAGAGAGGGAGAGAAAGAGAGAGAGGGAAGGAAAGAGAGAGAGAGAAGGAAAGAGAGAGAGGGAGGGAAAGAGAGAGAGGGAGAGAAAGAGAGAGAGGGAAGGAAAGAGCAGGAAGATGTGTGTGAGAGAGGGTAGTAAAAGAGAGAGAGAGAGAGTGGGGGAGAGGGAAGAAGGTTGGTTAGTGTGTGAGAGGGATAGTAAGGTGAGTGTAGAGGGTAAAGAGAGTTGGGATTTGTGTGAGGGAGTAGAAGAATAAGGGAAAGAGAAAGAGAGAGAGACAGTGCAAATGAAAGAAAGCAAACAGAGAGTAGCACCAGGATCCCTCCCTCCCAAAAGGCAGAAAATGAGAGCGAAAAGCAGCCCAACCAACATAGGCCTCCTCAGGGCAGACGGAGGCGAGAGTCAGCAGCGAAAGCAGCAACAGCGAGCAGCAGAAGCAGAAAGCAGCAGAAAAAGAAGCCCAGCAGCAGGCCTACAGCAGCAACCATGAAGGGAGAACAGGGGACGCCGCAGCCCCGGGGGTGCCATTATTGGTCTTCATTTTCATCTTTATCTCTTCTTTTTTCTGTTTTTGTAAAACCGGGTCTTCATTTCACTGTTTTTTTTTTCACTCTTTTTTTCATTTTTGTTGTCTACGTCTTCAGTTTCACTCTTCATGCTCTTTTCATCTTTTCTTCATTCTTTTTCTTTTTTCATTTTCATTTTCTTTTCTCATTCATTCTCTTTTTTTTTTCACAGTTTTTTCTCCACTTCTTTATTTCCGTGCTTTCACTTCATCTTTGTGTTTGTCTTCATTTTGTGTCATTTTCTTCTCTTTTTTTTTTTGTTTTCTTTTTCAGCGTCTTTTTCTTTTTACACTTCACTTAATGTTTTCAGTATCACTTTTTTTTTTCATTCTTTCACTGAGTTTCATTTTATCATTCTCATTTTTTTCACTGAGTCCAAGCAGGGGAATCCGCCGCCAAGTTCCCATTGCTTTCCAACCCCCCCCCCCCCCCCCCCCCCCCCCCCCCCCCCCTCCCACCCCCCCCCCCCCTCTAAGAACATCTGCCACATCAGCTGGATGGGGGGGGGGGTATTGGGGGAAAAGGGGGAAGGTGGTAGGAGGGTTGTAGAGGTGGGGGAGGGGGGGCGAGGGGGGCGAGGAGTGTTGTTTTTTGTTGGGAGGTTTGTGAGAGTGGAGGGAGAGAGGGAGAGATAGGAGAGAAGTGAAGGAAGGGAGAGGTAGAATAAAAGGAGGGATAGAGGGTCGTTAGGGGGGAGAGGGTGGTTGGAGGGGAGAGAGAGGTAGGAGGGGGAGGGGGGAGGAAGAAAGGGATGGGGTGTCAGGGATTTATGGGGGGAGGGGGAGGTAGAGGGGAGGGGAAACGGGAGGGAGTCACTGACCCTCATTTCCCCTTCGCACCCACGCTGCCTTCGAGGAAATGCATGACAACAGGTAATGCATGGCGATTTGGTGTTCCTCAGAAACGTCCGTATTCCTCATTCTCCGCTTGCCTGCTTGTGTAATTCACTTCGACTTTTTCTCTCTCATGCTCTACCGAGAACGCACTCCGCTTCGACGAAAAGCGCTTTGCAAGACCGGACGCACTTTGCTCGGTAATGAACAAGATCTGGGAAGTGTTGACAAGTCGCTCCAGACTGGCAGTTCGTGTGCGTTACGTAAGGGAGTTCTGCAGACGTCTGATTCCGTGACGTCAGAGGAGTGACGTCATAAAACCCGGTCAGCGTATATTGCGCAGTGCCAGATGTTGATATCTCTTTTATAGCGAATAGATTCAGCTTCAACTTTAGTTTCCGTGTGGAGGCGCATCTCACACTCTGCTGATTGCAGCGTCAATGATGTCTGCATGCATGACGTCAAAAGAGAGTTTGCGTCACCTTGTGGGATTTACCTTTTGGGAATTTTCATATCCTGATCTGCATTTGTCTTTCTTTTATTTTCAATTGTCTCGCGAATTGTTCAACGATCTTCGTCTGTTCGCCAGTGAACGCGTTCACTCCGGTCGCTTCTTGCAAGCACAAGTAGATAACTCGAAGCCTTCACAAAATCTTTTGCTTTATTCTTCTATGTTTTTATTTACATATTAATTATAAAAATCCATTCATAATGTTTACACTTAACGAATAGGTTTTCATAGATGAAATACGTCTTGATATGATTGTGAAAACAACGTGACCATAGTTGATTTTTTAGGTATATTTTACGCTACGCAAAAAAGGACCTTTAGGTAACTTCATTTCGTAATCAAGCCGCCGCACTGCATCCGGGTTAGATCGTTGCAAACATTTTCTTTTGACACCACCCAAACGCAACCAAAGCCCTTTTATTTTGTTGTTAAGTGAGTTTATTTTCTTCCTAGTATCGTAGCCAGCCCCTCGCCCCCCCCTCCCCCACATACACACGCAAAAGAAAAAAAAAAGAACAGTGATCAACTTCACGAGGCCGGAAAAGCAGTGTCAACGAGCCTGCTATCAATGGTAATGGTATCCAAGCCGGTAATGGTGGTGGGTAACTAGCAACGACTCTCTGGAGGCTTTTGGTAATCATGGTCGTGGATGGATGACGACCACGGGACCCTGCGTGGAAGTGATGATAGGAACGCCACTCATAATGGGCAGTTGCGAAGAAGGCAAGGAGGAGGAGGAGGAGGAGGAGGAGGAGGAGGAGGAGGACGAGGAGGAGGAGGACGAGGAGGAATAGGACGAGGTAGAGGAGGAGGAGGAGGAGGAGGAGGAGGAGGAGGAGGAGGAGGAGGAGGAAGAGGAGGAGGAAGAGGGACGAGGTTTATTAGGAATTTAGAGGAGGAGAGTGGGGAATAGGACGTGGTAGGGGGGAGGAGGGGGAGGAGAAGGTGAGTGCTCCAAGCAGGAGGAATAGGACGAGATGATAGTAGGACAGGAGGAGGGAGGAAGAAACAGAGACGAGGAGGAGGAGGAGCAAGAGGAAGAGGATGATGATAAATATGAAGAAGAGGAAGAGGAAGGAGGAGGAGGAAGAGGGAAAAAAGAAGGAGGAGGAGGAGGAAGAGAAAGGGGAAGAGGCAGAGGAAGAGGAGAAGGACGAGAAGGAAAAGGAGGAAGAGGAGGAGGGAAAGGAAGAGAAGAAGAATGATAATGATGATGATGGAAAAGAAAAGGAGGAAGAGGAAGAAAAGGAGCAAGAGGCAGGAGAAGGAGGAAGAGGAGGAGGTTGAGTAGCAAGAAGACGAGGAGGAGTAGGAGGAAGAGGAGGAGGAGGAGGAGGAGGAGGAGGAAGAGGAGGAGGAGGAGGAGGAGGAGGAAGAGGAAGAGGAAGAGGAAGAGGAAGAGGGGGAGGAGGAGGAGGAAGAGGATGAAGATGAAGATGAAGAAGAGGAAGAGGAAGAGGAAGGAGGAGGAGGAAAAGGAGGAAGAAGAAGGAGGAAAGGAGGAGAAGAAGAATGATAATGATGATGATGGAAAAGAAAACGAGGAAGAGGAGGAAGAGGAAGAAAAGGAGGAAGAGGAAGGAGGAGGAATAAGAGGAAAATGAGGAAAAGAAGGATGATGATGGGAAAGAAAAGGAGGAAGAGGAGGAAGAAGAGGAAGAGTGTGGCCATGGGGAGTTGAAGGGACAGATAAAATCAGCTGTTTGTCACAATCCGCTCAATTCTGGGGCGGAGACGAGGCTGCTTGAGGACGCCGCCTCTGTCCGCCATAGTTTGAGTTTGAAAAATGCGCCAAAAGAGCTCTCCATTTTCTTCTGCTTCTTCTTTCTTGTCCTCTCCTTGTGTTCACGGAGCGCAAAAGTGTCGAAGGAAATTATTGCGTATTGTAAAATGTGTAGAATGCATGTAGAATATAAATAAATAGATGAATGGATAAACATGTTACTGGTTTCTTCTCCAACTGGTTTTTATTCAAGTTTCCGAAGGAGAATTAAGCAATGGAAATCCTGTATCATTCCGTGCAGCTGCCACCGATTTCTTTTGTATTCTTCTTATTTTCTCTCTCATTCTGTATTATCTTATTCAGATCTTTATTTTCATTCAGGGAGAGAAAGAGCGAGTAAATAATATTAACCCCCGAGGTTGATGATGACGAAAATAAACGGAAATAGCTAAAGAATTGCTGGCTGAATCAAATCTACAAATGAAGCGATGCAAAGTAGAAAAATAACTAAAGACAAAAGACGATCAGATAATGGCCGCTTCCCAAAGAGAATACGAATGCAAGGTCTCCGAGATTCCAATGCGCCCCTGAATCCATTATAAACTTATAATGGATTCTTATAAAGATTCGCTTTTGTTTCGTTTACTGACATTCCTCTTTATCACTTCTCTGTTTTGCTCTTGTACGCCGGTATGGATTAATAACTCTTAGTGGAGAAGAGCCAATGAAAAAGGAATAAAATTCACCTGCACCGAGGTGTTGCCGACCGATGTGCATATGAACAATAACCTCACCGCTGCACTCCTGGGTGTGGGCGCCTCCCCTCGCAAGCTGCCGCCCACAGCCAGCCCTCCGCCCATGGACATAACTCATCAGGGAAGGGTCAGAACGCGCATTATTCTCTCTCCCTCCGCTGTTTTTTTTTTCTTCTTTATGTCCTCCGTTCGTTAAAACCGGTCTTATCGACAAATATCATTTTTCAAGTGATTTTCAGTGTCGTCAATCTCATTATTAATTTATTAATGTTAATGTAATAATTGTTTCATGGCTTACTGAAAGTTTTCGTACTTGCATAAAATGGTAGTATTTTCTGTCTATTGTTCTCTCTCCTTTTCTCAATTTATTTCTGTGTTCTGCTTCGTCACCTTCCCCTCATTATGTTAACCATTATCGCTATTATTAATCCTTTTCTTCTCTTCTTCTTTAACCCATTTTTCCTATTATCTGTATCTTTTTTTCCTATTTTTGGCTTCATTGTTTCCTATTATTTGCCTTGTTTTCATTCATTCCTTTCTTTCTTTCTCTCTTTATCATTTTATTTTTCTCTCTCCTTTTTTATTCCACATCATTCTCCATCGTTTTATCTGCACATATATTTACTTTCTGTTCCTTATTCTTCTCTTATCTACGCATATATATTTTTTTGTCTTCTTTCTGTTCTTCCTATTTCATCTTATTTTGGTCTTCTTCCTTCGCTCCGTTTTCCTGTCTTCTCTTATCAACACATTTTCATTTATTTTCTACGTCTTCTTCCTTCTTCTATTTTCTCTTATTTACACCTCTGTCTTTTTTGTCTCCTTCCCTTTCGTCTTGTTGATGTTTTCGTTCTCCTTTTTCTTCTTCCTCCTCTTCTTATTTCTTTCAATTTTCTCTTGTTTCTTATTCATAATTCTCCGTGAAGTGTTTACATGATTAATTTCTTGTTTTCTTAATGCGATTGTGCCATATAAGAAAAGAAATTAAAACTAGAAAAGAAAACAGACAAATTGGGAAACAGAGAGAGAAAGAGAACAAGAAAAGCACAGCAAACGACAAATGGCCAACATACATTGCGTAGAAAATAAAGTAGGAAAGAAATAGATTCTGCGTGTGTGTATGTGTGTGTGTGTGCGTGTGTGTGTACATGTGTATGTGTATGTGTATGTGTGTGTGTTTGTGCATATATGTGATTAAACAAACCCTTTTCTTTTTCTTTTCTTTTTATAATTTCCCTTTCTTTCTCTCTCTCTTCCTTTCGTTGAGCTGACATAATAAATCTTAAAAGTCCCTCCGAGGAAGCGCAGGAGGCGACAGCACGCTGGCCAGCTCTGACTTAGTTCCTTCTTCCTTGTTAAGCAGCTTCATTATCATGCGTTGGTGGATTTGAGGCAGACGCAGAGGGAGGGGGGGGGGGTGAGAGAGAGAGAGTGAGAGATAGATAGATAGATAAATAGAGATACAGAGATAGATAGATAGATAGAGAGAGACTGATATTTGGGTGATCATTTGTGCCACAGCTGTTTTTGTTCTTGTTATTACTAGCATTATTCGTTTAGCTATACAAACTACTCTAGCTATCAATATGACAATCACTATTACCCATATCATTACCATGCCTTTGTCATCGTTACTGTTATAATTAGTGTTTAGAAACATGGTTCCGTCACTTTAACGATAACAGGATCACACGCTAATGATAATATTAGTTAGTGTCACTCATCTTTTTGTGCTGTCATGCTGCTGAACGTGATGTTAGTGATAACACACACATCATCACTAATGTAAGTTAACCAAGGAAAATCTTCCAAGGTTATGAGATATATGAAAAAATAATAAAAACAACAACATTTTTTTTTCTCCTTTTTTCAAACATCCGCCAGACGGGAGTCATGTTTTTTTCATTTCTTTTTTAACTCATATATTTTTTTTCCTTTTTTTATGTAGTGATTGAAGGGACGGTTTGGGTACGCACCTCGTGTAGGCGGTGGGTGTTTTATATGGATGGAGAGCGGGGGAGGGGGAGGGGGGGAGCGCTGAGGGCGGAAGGGAGACAGGGGGAAAAAGTGGTGGATAAGGGAGAGGAGGGAAGGGGTGCAGGGGAGGGAAGGGAGGAAGGAGATCAGAAAAAGAGAAGGAGGTGCAGGGGGCAAGGGTGAGGGAGGAGGATGAGGAGAGGGAAACATATAAGGGGAGAGGAAGGGGAAGGAGATAACTGGAGGGGAGAGAAACATGGGGAGAGCGGGAAGAGGAGGGAGGAGGAGGAGAGTGAAGGGGAGACGAGGAGGGGGAGGAGGAGAAAAGGAAGGGAGGGGGAGGATAGGGAGCCAAGCAGACGACGTACCCTATTTGGCATCGTGAACAGCGCCGCCACGGCCACACTGGCACTACCATGTCTGCCAACACCGCTGCCAAGCATCACTACCAACATTACCAACACTCACGACATCAGTCTAGCTTTATAACACTATATCACTGCCCTTCATACAAGTACATTTATTTTTTACTGGGCTGATAAGGCGCATTTGATACCTTTCATTGTTTACAATTTTTGGCGGGAACACCGCCATTTCCCACTAACCTTGTTCGCCCGGTATCGAACGGGCGCTCTTCTTTGACTTTGATATCCCCCCCCCTCTTTTGCCTCTTTTTTGTGAGTCTACCTTCAGCAGACAACATCGTAGGCGAACCTGACGTAGTGTCTGGTTCTTTGTTCGCTGTCTGTCGGCCGAAGCTTAAAGAGGATCGATCTGTTGTGGTTCTCGCGTTATGGTTCTGCTCTGCTTTTGTTTCTTCGTCACCGATTGCTTGTTCCTAAGTCGTGGTTTCTTAGACTAACGTCGAGAATGTTGGTTAGCCTTTGGGACCGAACGGCCCTTATTTCCGGCCCTGTTCCTTTGTTGAATGAGACGACTCCCGGGCGTCCTGGCACCTATTCTTTGTCTGGCGGGAGCGCCTCGTAGCACGTAGCGATGTCCCTTTGTTTAACGAAACTCGGCACTGCTACTGTTACTTCTGTGCTAAAGAGATTGCCGTCTTGTGGCACTGTTTTTGCATACTGGTGACACGCGGTTATTTCAAAATAACACGAATGGAAATGCTGATGTGATACTCGAGAGTCAAATGTAGATTGGTGTTTCTTTGTCTTCTCGGAGTGAAGATGGACATTCTCGCGTTAACGGGCGCTTTGGTGGTGGTTAGTCGCTTTTATGTGCGAAGGTCATTGGAGCGCTGAGGCTTATTCTCTCTCTCTCTCTCACTCTTACTCTCACTCTCACTCTGTCTACATTCGGAGAGAGAGAGAGAGAGAGACAGAGACAGAGAGAGAGAGAGAGACAGAGAGCGAGAGCGAAAGCGAGAGAGAGAGAAAGAGAGAGAGAGAGAGAGAGAGAGAGAGAGAGAGAGAGAGAGAGAGAGAGATGTGTTTGTGTGTGGTGGTGTGTGGGGGGGTCGGATGTTCATAATTTTATCTCTCCCCTCTCTACTACTCTCTATATACATTTATCTACTCATCTCTCTCTCTCTCTCTCTCTCTCTCTCTCTGTCTCTGTCTCTCCACCCCCTCTCACTCTGTCTTTCACTCCCTCTCTCTCTTCTCTACCTCCCTCCTCCTCTCCCCTCTCTTTCTCTCCTATCTATCTATATATCTATCGTATCTCTTTCTCTCCCGCATCTCTCTCTCTAACACGCACACACTTTCTCTCTCTCTGAAAGCCAGGGCGTGCCTGCAGGGAGTGGGGAAAGGGGGGGGGGGCTGTCTGGGGTCATCGCCACTTGACATAACGTTCAGCAATTTCCTCCTGTTGCTGATGCCCTGAGGAGATGCAGCCCCGCTCCCCTCCTGCGCTCCACCTCTCTCTCGCCATGTTTGTCTCTTTCTCTCTCACTCTCTTTCTCTTTAATTTGCTCTTCTCTCTTTCTCTTTAATTTGTTCTTCTCTCTTTCACTTTAATTTGCCCTTCTCTCTTTCTCTTCTTTGTCTGTCTGTCTGTCTCTGTCTGTTCTGTTCACGTATTTGATAACTAATTTCATCTCTAACCTATGCATCAGGCTGTCCTTCATGGCTCACTGAGTCTGTGCAAATGTTATAGATATTCTAACACTCATTTCAATTCCTTTTGCAACATATGCAATAGACGGGATTATTGCAATCGCTGCCCATCCGAGAACAGGTAGATCGGTCATTGCTATAGATTTGAACCTTGAACTTATATTCTAGTTTGACCTCAGGCCTCAGTTCGTTGCTCTGACCTTCGCGGAAAACGAGTGAATCTTGGCTGTCAAAGTGGCTGGATTTTCCTTCGGTTTCAAAACCGTCTGCGTGGTTTTCTGGCTTTCTTTTCTTTATTATTTTGAAATCTCTCTCTCTCTCTCTCTCTCTCTCTTTTTCTCTCTCTATCTATTTAACTATCTCTATATCTCTCGCTCTCTCTCTCTGCGAATATATTTACATATAAGTATATCTCTGTAACTATTTATCTATTGCTTTTACACACTCATACGCATATATACATACTAATATATATACACGCACGCACACCAAACCAAAAACACACCCTATGCATCCATCCCGCTCTCATTCGCACCAACTAACACACTTAGACACACTTTACAAATATCTCTCAAATAAACACTTTAACAGACACCCTAACCACACACTTCACGTACTTTTGCCTATTAGTGCAAAAGCTGCTTTATGCTCTCTCACACACCCTAAACGCACTCACACAATTCACGACCTCAGAAACCCAAACCCCACTCCCCCATCACTTTCCCTCACACACCCTAAACGCACTCACACAATTCACGACCTCAGAAACCCCAACCCCAATCCCCCCACCACTTTCCCTCACACACCCCAAACGCACTCACAGGCCGCCCAGTCTCATACCTCACAGCGCGACGAAAGCTCTCCCAGACGCGTCTCGGAACCCACAGACACAGACGCTAAAACTTGTTTCGTTACAAGGTCAGCAAAGCGACCAGCTGATGGCGAGGCCGTGTTAGTGCTGGGCGAGTGAACCTTCTTGTGTGCTCGAGGTTTCGGCGGAAGGTTCTAGATTTCGTGGTCTGGTCGTGTAACGTTTGGAAGGTTCTAGATTCCTGCTCTGAAGGATCTATCTCTCGTGGTTGGATCCTGCAGGTTATGTTCTCCTAAAGATGGTTCTAAGGAGGGTTTTGTGGTATGGTTCTGAGGTTCTAGGTCTCATGTTCTAGTCTTAGGAGTCTGGTTCTCGCTCTTATGTTCTCTGTTCCGCACATTGTGTGTGTGTGTGAGAGAGAGAGAAAGAGAGAGAGAGAGAACGAGGAAAGCGACAAGGATATGATGTGTATCTGTGTGTGTGTGTTCGTGTACTTGAATATGCATGTGTATAACTATTGTGAAGTTCATATTCTCGGAATAGTGTTATGATAATTTAGTACATGTATTCAGGCATGTACGTACGTGTGTATATAAGCACATGTGAGTGCATGAACATTCCACGATTTATCGAGCAGATCGTGCCGGAAAATAAATGAACAGAGCCAAGCCGGAATATCACACTAACGCAACCTTGATCTTCCCACGCCGCAACACAGCCGAGCGTCGCTGTGATAAGACATGGGCACTCGAGACTTGGTGCACGAGCCTTGATGCTCACGCTGATAGCCATAGTAGATACTATAGATATTCGATATCACTTGACTGGCTGGATAAATTTCTGTGGTGGTCTTGGTAGGTAGACACTCGCTCTTCCTCTCTCTTTCTCTCTCCCCCCTTCTCTCTCTCTCTTTCTCTCCCTCCCTCTCTCTCCCCCCCCTCTCTCTCTCTCTCTATCTCTCTCTCCTTTTTTATATTGTTAGAATGAAGAAGAGGCGACTGGACGGGCCAACGACACATGCCCGGAGGGATAAGGGAGGGCGGAGTATTGGCTGGTATTTAACCCTCTCCCCCTAAAAAAAATAAAAAAATCAGAAAGTGAAAGGAATATGTGTGTGTGTGTGTGTGTGTGTGTGTGTGTGTGTGTGTGTGTGTGTGTGGATGAGTGTGTATGTATGTGTGTGTGTGAGTAGGGAGGATCAAAGACAAAGGAAATAACAAATAAATGCCGTATGTATATATAACGAATACCTCATTACTAAAACGCATCTCCATAGCAAATGCGAGAGACTAGAGGACTAGAGAAGTAGAAAACGAAAGGGAAGATGATAACTCCAGGGACAGAGCGAACAGAGACAAAGAAGACGAGGCAGACACGCCACGCCCGCCGTCCGAGCTTGACCCACACACACACTCACACACACACCGTCCCAAGGCCTGAACTTGACCCACACTACCTTCCCCTCCCTCTCCTACTCCCCCCCCTCCTACCTACCTATTTCCCTCTCCTCCCCCTCCTACCTCCCCCCTTCCCCTCCCCCTCCTACCTCCCCCCTTCCCCTCCCCCCTCCATCGCCTCTCCCCCTCTTCTCTCTCAGACCTCTCCCCCTCTTTGCCCCCTCCCCCTTCTCTCTCAGACCTCTCCCCCTCTTTGCCCCCTCCCCCTTCTCTCTCAGACCTCTCCCCCTCTTTGCCCCCTCCCCCCTTCTCACTCAGACCTCTCCCCCTCCTCCCTCCTCCCCCCATCTCTCTATTCCCTCTCTCCTCCCTACGTCTCCCTTCTACTTCCTCTCCGTCCCTCCCCCTTCCCTCCCTGCCTCCCATCCCCAAGGCCTCGCCCTCAATCTCCGTCTGACATTGACCCAAACATCACTTCCCGACCTATATGCGCGCTCGTCCTCGCCCCTGACCTAAACACTTAACATGCCATATCCTCTGCCGTCATCGGGCCGCGTGCGCCCCCTCGCTCGCTCGCTCGGCTACGGACACAGCGCGCGCGAGCCACTCACTCATTCACTCGCTCGCGCACTCGTACAGGCTCTCTCTCTCTCTCTCTCTCTCTCTCTCTCTCTCTCTCTCTCTCTCTCTCTCTCTCTCTCTTTCTCTCTCCCCTCCCCCCCTCTCTCCTTCTCTCTCTCTCTCTCTCTCTCTCTCTCTCTCTCTCTCTCTCTCTCTCTCTCTCTCTCTCTCTCTCTCTCTCTCTCTCTCTCTCTCTCTCTCTCTCTCTCTCTCTCTCTCTCGCTTCTCGTCCTCTACCCCCTTCACTTTCCTCCCCCCCTTCCCCCTACCCCCCGTTAGGATGCATGAAATAAGAGAGGAAGGGGGAGGGGAGGGGCTGGGGCTAAGGAAGCAGATAGATAGCGGAGGATTTAGATTAAGTGGTTCCAATTCAATTGACTCGGGTTGGAGAGAGAGAGAGAGAGAGAGAGAGAGAGAGAGAGAGAGAGAGAGAGAGAGAGAGAGAGAGAGAGAGAGAGAGAGAGAGAGAGAGAGAGAGAGAGAGAGAGAGAGAGAGAGAGAGAGAGAGAGAGAGAGAGAGAGAGAGAGAGAGAGAGAGAGAGATAAAGACTGTGAGAAAGAAAATCTAATCGAAAGGGAAATGAAAATGGAAAAAACCGCGACCCCAACGCCAAAGCATCCACAGAAACTGGGACAGTGAAATAGTATTAATAGAACGGCATTTGGACAGACCTCTGCCTGTCTCTGGCTGCGAAACTCGCTCCCAAACCCTCCCGAATTCCCTCATTCTTACGTGAAATAGGATACATTTATTAAACAACTTGGAAACAACAAAGGACACACAAAAAAAGAAAATAAAGAATGGAAATCAAGACAAAGATATGTATTTATTCCTCCTATTTCGTCCCTCTCCCTTCACCTCCCCTTCCCCTGTACCCCATCCCCTTCCCCTTCCCCTTTCCACCCAAAAAAGGACCCAGGATTGGCATGGGGTGGCTGTGGGTGGCAGGGTGGGGGGGGGGGCGCAACAGAGACGACAAGGTTGGCTGGCAGACGGAGAGAGAGAGGCGAGACGTGGCGAGAGAAATATGAGAGGAGTCAGAGAGAGAGAGGGAATGAGTTCGAGTGAGGTGGTGTGAGTGAGAGATGGTGAGAGTAGTGCTGTGGTGGAGTCGGAGTGAGTCGTGAGTGTGAGTGAGTGGAGATGGGAGGGGTGATGAGAGTGAGATGAGAGTCATGTGTGTGGTGTGTTGGTGTGTGTGGAGGGACGTTGGGGAGTGAGTGTGTGAGGTGGGGTCGTGAGTGAAGAGGAGGAGACTGTGAGGTGTGGAGAGGAGAGAGGAGAGAGTGAGGGTGAGGTAAGGAGGGATGATGATAAGAGTTGAGAGGGGAGAGAGGGAGAGGAGAGAGAGTAGAGAGCGGTGAGGGAGAGAGCAGAGATGAGTGCTGAGAGGGAATGTGGTGGAGAGTGTGACTGAGGTGAGAAGGGGGAGAGAGAGGAGAGAGAGAGAGAGAGAGAGAGAGAGGGAGAGAGAGGGAGGAGAGAGAGAGGGGGAGAGAGAGAGGGAGAGAGAGAGGAGAGAGCAACACGACAGAGGAGGAGGAGAGAGAGAGAAGCGTGATGAAGACGGAGGTAGAGGGATGGAGACGAGGGAGAGAGAGAGTGGGGAGGGAGAGAAGGGAAGAGAGGTGATAGAGAGTGCGAGGAGCAGAAGAGGAGAGGCCGTGACCTGGGAGGAGAGAGAGAGAGAGAGAGAGTGAGGAGAGAGAGAGGGAGAGAGAAGATAGAGAGTGAGAGAGAGAATGAAGGAGAGAGGAGAAGGAGAGAGAGAGAGGAGAAGGAGAGAGAGAGGGAGAGAGAGAGAGAGAGAGAGAGAGAGAGAGGGGAGGGGGGGGAGAGTGAGTGAGAGGTGAGAGGGTGTGGAGTGAGTGAGGAGAGGAGGAGGAGAGCTGGAGTAGCGAGATGTGATGGAGAGGAAGAGGGGAGGAGGATGGGAGAGGGAGAAAAGGAGAGAGAGAGAGAGAGAGAGAGATAGAAGGGGGGGGGGGGGGGGGGGGGGGCGGGGGGGGGGGGGGGGGGGGCGGGGTGGGCGGGGGAGGGAGAGGGGTCGGTGGGAATGGGGGAGAGGTGGAGAGGAGAGAGAGAGAGAGAGAGAGAGAGAGGAGAGGAGGAGAGAGAAAGAGGAGGAGAGAAGAGAGGAGCGCGCTAGCGGAGCGGCGGAAAGAGATAGAGCAGAGAAGAGAGGTAGCGTAGGCTTAGAGGGAGTAGCGAGAGAGCGAGAGAGATCTAGAGAGCAAGAAAAAAGGGGCAAGAGGGGGGAGGAAGAACAAAGTGCGGGAGGCCAGGTAGCCGGCCAGCGCGAACAAAGAGGAAAGGAGACGATGGGAGGGGAGAAAGAAGATCCGAGAGAGAACAAGAAAAGAGAAAGACAAAAAACGAGAGAGAGAGAAGGAAAAAAAAAGAGAGAGAGAGAGAGAGAGAGAGAAGAGAGAGAGAGGGAGAGAGTGGAGAGAGAGAGAAAGGAGAGAGAGATGGAGGAGAGAGAGGAAAGGGAGAGAGGAGGGGAGATTGGAAAGAGGGACCGAGGGGAGAGGAGGAAGGTGAGTGGGAGTGGTGAGGGAAGGAGAGAGTGGAGAAGGACGCCCGTGAGAGGAGAGAGGTAGTGCGGAGAGAGAATGAGGATGAGGGGAGAGAGAGTGGGAAGGGAGAGAGAGGGGTGGCATAGGGAGAGGGAGATGAGAGATGTGGAGATGAGGGTGAGATGAGGGAGTGGGGAGTCCAGAGGAGAGGGATTGAAGAGAGGAGGGAGAGAGAGAAGAGGGATGGGAGTGGGGAGAGGGATGGAGAGAGAGCGATGGGGGTGTGGGTTGGTAGTGAGAGAGGAGAGAGGGGGAGAGAGGAGAGAAGGAAGAGGGGAGATGGAGGAGTGACGAGGCGAAGAGAGAGAGGAGGAGAGAGAGAGAGAGAGAGAGAGAGAGAGAGAGGAGGAGGAAGGGAGAGAGAGAGAGAGAGAGAGAGAGAGAGAGAGAGAGAGAGAGAGAGAGAGAGAGAGAGAGAGAAAGAGTAAGAGAAAGAGAGAGATAAAGAGAGAGAGAGAGAGAGAGAGAGAGAGAGAGAGAGAGCACTGGTTGGTTATACCCGATGCGGTAACTGGGGTGGGGGTGGGGGTGGTGGGGTGGGGGCTCGAGGGCAGGACACGGTACTCCTCCATAAAAGGTGTTGACCATGAGGAGGCTGAACCGCGGGGTCAATGGACTGCAACAGCCTTCTCCTCCTCGTCCTCCTCTCCTCCTCCCAGTCCTTCTCTCCTCCTTCCCTCGTCCTCCTCTCCTCCTCCCAGTCCTCCTCTCCTCCTCTCCTCCTTCCCTCGTCCTCCTCTTCCTCGTCCTCCTCTCCTCCTCTCCTCCTCCCAGTCCTTCTCTCCTCCTTCCCTCGTCATCCTCTTCCTCGTCCTCCCCTTTTCCTCTTCTCTCGCCTCCTCATTCTCTTCTTGTTTTCTATCTCTTCCATCTTTTCTTCCATCTCCTTTCACTTATCTTCTCCTCCCTTTTCTCTCCTTATATTTCTCTTCCATTTTTTTTCCTTCTTCTTGTTCTCTTTTTCCTTCCTTCCTCCCCTTCTTCCTCATGGTCTTTCTCTTCCATCTTCTCGTCCTCCGTTTTTTTCCTTTCTTCTTCTTTTCCTCCCTATATTTGTCCTTATCTTCTTCTCTTCCATTTCATCTTCCTTTTCACCTTCCCCTTCTTTTTTCTGCTCCTCCTTTTCCTTCCTTTTCCCTTCACACTTTTCTCTTTCTTTTCCTACTTTTTCCGATCCTTTGTCTATTCCCTCCCCCTCCCCTCTTCCTTGTTTCCTATTTCTAATTTGTCTTTTTCTCTCATTCACTTTCTTTCGTTTCTTTTCTTTCTTGTCTTCCCCAATTCTTTCTTTTCATTTCTGCTTTTTCCTTCTTCTCATTCCTTTTGATTTATTTTTTCTTTTTCCTTTTACTTTCCCCCCTCATTTCTCTTATTTCATTTCCATTTTTTCTCTCGTCTCTTTCTCTCTATTTCTTTTGTTTATTCCTACCACTCTTCTCCAATCCTTTCCCGTCTCCCCTCCCCCTCCTCTCCCATCTTTTCCCCTCTCCCCACCCCTTCCTCCCCCACCCTTCCTCTCTACCCATACTCTCCTTCACTTTCCTTACTCCCCGTCTACCACCTTCCCCTCACTCTCCCCCCCTTGCCTCCACCCCTCTCCCCACCTCTACATCCACTCCAGGCCCCCCCTCCCCTCCCCCACAGCTGCATACTACAGGAAATAGTTCCACGGGGAGGAGTTCATTAATGGAGGGCGAAGGAGCGGAGGGGGACGAGAAAGAGAGAGAGGGAGAGAGAGAGAGAGAGAGAGAGAGAGAGAGAGAGAGGAGGGGTGAGGATGGAGAGATGAGAGAGAGTAGAGAGAGGAGAGAGAGAGAGAGGAGGAGAGAGGAGGAGAGAGAGAGAAGGAGAGAGAGAGAGAGAAGAGGAGAGAGAGAGAGAGAGTGAGAGAGAGAGAGAGAGAGAGGAAAGAGACGAGGGGGAGGAGAGAGAGAGAGAGAGATGAGGAGAGAGAGAGGAGGGGGCACCCCCCCCCATACCCATATACGCCCTCACTATCCCCGGTTGGAGAGAGAGAGAGAGAGAGAGAGAGAGAGAGAGAGATGGAGATGAGAGAGAGAGAGAGAGAGAGAGAGAGAAAGACGAGAGAGGAGAAGAGAAGAGGGGAGAGTATGAGAGAGGAAGAGAGAGAGAGAGGAGAAGGAGGAGAGAGAGAGAGAGTTATGAGCGAGAGGAGGAGAAGGAGAGACGAGAGAGAGAGAATGTGTGGAGAGAGAAAGGGATGAGAGGTTATGGTTAGAGAGAGAGAGAGAGAGAGCAGACCTGAGAGGAGAGAGAGAGAGAGAGAGGAGGAGGGGACAGAGGAGAAAGGAGAGAGAGGGAGAGAGGGAGAGAGGGAGAGAGGGAGAGACTGAGAGAAGAGAGAGAGAGAGAGAGACAGAGAGAAGAAAGAGAGAGAGATGAGGATGAGAGAGGCGGGAGAGAAGGAGAGGAGGAGAGATGAGAGCGAGTTGGGGCTGGGGAGGGAGAGAGGCGCAGTGAGGGTAGAGGAGATGCGGGAGAGAGGGAGAGAGGGAGAGAGGGAGAGAGGGAGAGAGGGAGAGAAGGGAGAAAGGGAAAGAAGGGAGAGAGGGAGAGGGGGAGAGAAGGGAGAGAGCGAAAGAAGGAAGGGAAGGGAGAGATGGAGAGAGGGAAAGAGGGAGAGAAGGGAGAGAAAGGAGAGAGGGAGAGTAGGATGAGAAGGGAGAGAGGGAAAGAGGGAGGGAAGGGAGAGAAGGGAGAGAGGGAGAGAAGGAGAGAAGGAAGAGAAGGGAGAGAGGGAAAGAGGAGAGAATTCTTCGTATAGAAGGCAGGGATGACAGCGACGAAAGAAATTCAAACGAGACTAGAGTGACAGATGAAGAAACAGAGAATAAAGAAAAGATGGGTGATGGGGGGGGTAGTTGAAAGAAGTGATTAAGTTTCTGGTGGAATGCAGA
>NW_028234419.1:4008829-4013829 GCF_977035675.1 Penaeus japonicus
CTCCCTCTCTTATCTCTCCCTTTTATTATCTCCTTCTTGCTTCCCTCTTCTTGTTCTTCTCTTCCCTCCTCTTCTACATCTTGTTCTCTTTTCTTCCCTTTCTTCTCTTCTTTATTTTTTCTGTTTGCTTCCCTCTTCTTGTTCTTTCCTTCCCTCCCGTCTTCCTATATCCTCTCTTGTATAACCTATTTAACCTATTCTTCTCTTCCTTCCTTCCTTTTTTTTGTTCTCATTTCTTCCCTTTTCATCTTCCTCTTGTCCTTCTCTCCTTTTCTTCTCTTCTTATTCTTCCCTTTCTATCGTATTTACTCCTAAGAAGGGGAGAGACATAGAATGGGAGAGACAATGAAAGGGAGAGACAGAGAAGGGGAGAGACAAAGAAGGGGAGAGACAGAGAAGGGGAGAAACAGAGAAAGGGAGAGACAGAGAAAGGGAAAGACAGAGAAGGTGAGAGACAGAGAAGGGGAGAGGCAGGGATAGGGAGACACGGAGAAGAGGATAGACAGAGAAAAGGAGAGACAGAGAAAGGGAGAGACAGAGAAAGGGAGAGACAGAGAAAGGGAGAGACAGAGAAGGAGAGAGATAGAGAAGGGGAGACACAGAGAAAGTGAGAGAAAAAGAAGGGGAGAGACTGAGAATGGGAGAGACAGAGAAAGAAAGAGACAGAGAAGGGGAGAGGCAAAGAAAGGGAGAGACAAAGAAAGGGAGACAGAGAAAGGGAGATACAAAGAAGGGGAGAGACTGAGAAGGGGATAGGCAGAAAAAGGAAGAGAAAGAGAAGGAGAGAGACTGAGAGGAGGATAGGGAGAGAAAGGGAGAGACAGAGAAGGGGAGAGACAGAGAAGGGGAGAGACAGAGAAAGGGAGAGACAGAGAAAGGGAGAGACAGAGAAAGGGAGAGACAGAGAAGGGGAGAGACAGAGAAGGGGAGAGATAGAGAAAGGGAGAGACAGAGAAAGGGAGAGGCAGAGAAGGGGAGAGACAGAGAAAGGGAGAGACAGAAAGGGAGAGGCAGAGAAGGGGAGAGACAGAGAAAGGGAGAGACAGAGAAGGGGAGAGACGGAGAAGGAGAGAGATAAGGAAGGATAGAGACAGAGAAGGGGAGAGACAGAGAAAGGGAGAGACAGGGAAGGGAAGAGGCAGAGAAGGGGAGAGACAGAGAAAGGGAGAGACAGAGAAAGGGAGAGACAGAGAAGGGGAGAGACAGAGAAGGGGAGAGGCAGAGGAAGGGAGAGACAGAGAAGGCGAGAGACAGAGAAGAGGAGAGGCAGAGAAGGGGAGAGGCAGAGAAGGGGAGAGGCAGAGAAGGGGAGAGGCAGAGAAGGGGAGAGGCAGAGAAGGGGAGAGGCAGAGAAGGGGAGAGACAGAGAAGGGGAGAGGCAGAGAAGGGGAGAGGCAGAGAAGGGGAGAGGCAGAGAAGGCGAGAGACAGAGAAGGAGAGAGACAGAGAAGGGGAGAGACAGAGAAGGGGAGAGACAGAGAAGAGGAGAGGGACTAGAGAAGGGAGGGGAGACAGAGAAGGGAGAGCAGAGAAGGAGAGAAAGAAGGGAGAGACAGGGAAGGGAGACAGAGAAGGGGAGAGATAGAGTAGGAGAGAGAGAAGGAGAGAAGAGAAGGGAGAGGAAGAGAGAAGGGAAGAGGCAGAGAAGGAGAGAGACAGAGAAGGGGAGAGGCAGAGAAGGGGAGAGATAGAGAGAAGGGGGAGAGAAGGAAGGCAGAGAGCAGAGAGAGATAGAGAAAGGGAGAGACAGAGAAGGCGGGAGACAGAGAAAGAGAGAGATAGAGAAAGGGAGAGACAGAGAAGGCGGGAGATAGAGAAGGGGAGAGACAGAGAAAGGGAGAGACAGAGAAGGGGAGAAAGGGAGAGGCAGAGAAGGGGAGAGATAAACAAGGAGAGAGACAGAGAAGAGGAGAGGCAGAGAAAGGAGAGGAGGAAGGGAGAGGAAGAGAGAATAGAGGAAGGGGAGAGAAGAGAAGAGGAGAGAGACAGAGAAGGGGAGAGGCAGAGAAGGCGAGAGACAGAGAAGGAGAGAGACAGAGAAGGGGAGAGGCAGAGAAGGGGAGAGGCAGAGAAGGGGAGAGGCAGAGAAGGGGAGAGGCAGAGAAGGGTGAGATAAACAAGGAGAGAGATAGAGAAGGGGAGAGACAGAGAAGAGGAGAGGCAGAGAAGGAGAGAGGCAGAGGAAGGGAGAGACAGAGAAGGAGAGAGACAGAGAAGGGGAGAGGCAGAGGAAGGGAGAGACAGAGAGAAGAGACATAGAGGGCAAGAGAGGGAAGAGAAGAGAGAAGAGAGAGAGAGAAGGGAGAGGCAGAGAAGGGAGAGAGAAGGAAGGGAGAGACAGAAGAAGGAGAAGAGAAAGGGAGAGACAGAGAAGGGGAGAGACAGAGAAGGGGAGAGGCAGAGAAGGGGAGAGGCAGAGAAGGGGAGAGATAAACAAGGAGAAAGACAGAGAAGGGGAGAGACAGAGAAGGGGAGAGACAGAGAAGGGGAGAGGCAGAGAAGGGGAGAGGCAGAGGAAGGGAGAGACAGAGAAGGCGAGAGACAGAGAAGAGGAGAGGCAGAGAAGGGGAGAGGCAGAGAAGGAGAGAGGCAGAGGAAGGGAGAGACAGAGAAGGAGAGACAAACGAAGAGACAGAGAAAGGAGAGAGGCAAGAAGGGAGAGAGACAGAAGGGAGAGACAGAGAAGGAGGAGAGAAGAGAAGGAGAAAGAGAGAAGGAGAGAGACAGAGAAGGGGAGAGACAGAGAAGAGGAGAGAGAAGAGAGGAGAGACAAGAAAGGGAGAGACAGAGAAAGGGAGAGACAAAGAAGGGGAGAGACATAGGAAGGGAGAGACAAAGAAGGGGAGAGACAGAGAAAGGGAGAGACAGAGAAGGGGAGAGACAGAGAAAGGGAGAGACAGAGAAAGGGAGAGACAGAGAAGGGGAGAGACATAGGAAGGGAGAGACAGAGAAGGGGAGAGACAGAGAAGGGAAGTGACAGAGAAGGGGAGAGACAGAGAAATATAAGAGACAGAGGAGAAGCAAAAAGAGAGAAAGGGGAAGAAGAGATAATAAAATGACAAAAACAGAAACTCTAGAAAGCGATGACACAAGGAGAGAGAGAGAGAGAGAGAGGGGGGGGGGGGGAAGCGAGATTAAGTAAAGAAAGGGAAACGGAAAAAGGAAAGAATAGAGAGTGAGAAGAGAAAAGATATGGGTGAGTACTTAGGAATATGCTGTCCTCGGGGGCGGCTTTGCGAAGTGGAAATGTATTGGGAAGGAACGAAAGGAAGAGGGAGAACCGAAAGGAAAAGGCTTGGATGATCTGACCTATATCCTACACACACACACACACACACACATATATATATATATATATATATATATATATATATATATATATGTATATATATATATATATATATATACATATATATATATATATATATATATATATATATATTATATATATATATATATATAATATATATGTGTGTGTGTGTGTGTGTGTGTGTGTGTGTGTGTGTGTGTGTGTGTGTGTGTGTGTATGTGTGCATTTAGATACATATACACACATACATATATATACATAGACATAAATGTCTATACACGTATAAGCGTTGAAAGTAACTGGAATCAGGAGGAAGAAAGTAAGAATAAAGAGAGACAAGAAGAGAGACAAGAAGGCTGGCATCAGTGAAAGAAAATATCGAAGGATAATTGGAGGAGAGAAAAGAATGAAACCGGGAAACGAAGGAGACAGAGAATCAGCCGAAAAAAGTAAATAAAGAAGATAGGAAGATGAAGAGAGAGAGATAAAAACACCTGACAGAATCTAATCGCTGTATCACCTCAGGCGTTGTGTACTTCGAGCCGGGGACCTGTAATGTTAATTTGTAATGTTGAACCTGTAATGTTAATCTGATAACAGTAAAAAGGAACTGTGCTGTTTATTTTTAACCCTCACTCCAAACAGTTATGTTGTCCCTTCTGGAGTGCATCGTTTATATATACAAAATTTGACTTTTTTCCTTTTTTCCCTATTTTCTCTCCTTCTCTCTAACTCTCATATAAACATTGATACACAGAACACACACACACATATACACACACATGAGTGCGTATGTGTGTGTGTGTGTGTAATCTCTGCATCTGTGTTTATATGAGAGAGGAAAGGAAAGAGGAAAAGAGAGATAAGCAGATAGATAGATAAACAGGTGGACAGTTAAGCATAGAGATAGATAAGCAGACAGACAGACAGACAGACAGACGTATAACCTGACAGATGATAAACCCACCCAACATGACACCCCAACCGCGTTTAAAAACAACATAGCGATCAGCATAACACGGACGCTTGCTCCGGCAACATGGATAGCCCTGCACGGAGCATAAGGCTATTCCTACCGTAGCACACACACTTTATAACAGACATATATATCATTGCATACATAATGATATGAGTTCACCGCCTGCGTTCTATTCTGCATTCTCTGCAGGCGTATCTTAGGGGGGGGAGCGAGGGGAGAGGTAGGAAGGGGCGGAGAGAAGAGAGGGAGAAGGAGAGAGGAGGAAGGGAGAGAGGAGGGGAAAGAAATAGGAGGGATAAGAGGAACAGTAAGTAAAGAAGAGGGGAGAAGGGGAATAGAAGAGAGAAGATGAGAAGACGAGACGATATGGGAAGAGAGAATAAGAGAGAGAAGAGGAGAAGTGAAGAGAGGAGATGGGAAATGAGGAATAGGAGAAAGGAGAGGAGATAGAAGAGATGGGAGGGGAGGAAAGGAGATTAGAGAGGGCAGAGAAGAATAAAAGAGAGGAGAGAAGTGAGAAGAGGAGGGGAAGAGAGAAGAAGAGAGGAGAGGAGAGAAGAAGAGAGGAGGGGAAGGAAAGGGGTGGGGGAGGGGAGGTGGGGGACGGAGCTGTGAGTGACCGGCTAGGTATTTCCGTTTCCTTTTGCAGGTAGTAGAAGGTGCGGGCTTTCCTCACCCTTATCTCTGATCTGAATCCTCACCCTTCACACT
>NW_028234419.1:4021329-4023829 GCF_977035675.1 Penaeus japonicus
ATTTAAAAAACCTCTTCCTCCTCCTTCTCCTCCTTCTTCTTCTTCTTATTCCCTATTCCTTTCCTCCTCTCCTCATCCTCCCTCTCCTCCTTCTTTTCCCCCTCCCCCCCCCCCCCCCCCCCCCCAAATAAATTTTTTTTTTTTGTTTTTTTTTTTTTTTTTTTTTTTTTTTTTTTTTTTTTTTTCCCCCCCCCCCCCCCCTTTTTACCCCCCCCCCCCCCCCCCCCTTGGGGGGGTGGCCCGTGGGGAGAGGAGAAGAAAAAGAAGAAGAAGGAGGAGGAGGAGGCGAGGAGGGAAAGGAAGAAGAAAAAGAAGAAGGAGGAGGAAGAGGAGGAAAAAGAAGAAGAAGAAGAAGAAGATGGAGGAGGAGGAGGAGAGGAGGAGAGGAGGAAGAGGAAGAAGAAAAAGAAGAAAGAGAAAAAGAAGAAGAGGAAGAAGAAGAGGAGGAGGAGGAGGAGGAGAACTGGGAGGAGAAATAAAATAGGAAGAAGAAGAAGAATAGGAAAAAGAAGGACAGAAAGAAGAAAAGGAATGAGATGAAGAAGACGAAATATAAGAGTAAGAAGAGGAGGAGGAGGAAGAAGACGAAGATACAAGCTGAATGATAAAAGGATAGATACAAGTTTATTGACCAATTAATGTTGATACAAGTTTACTGACTGTGAAATAAATCAGCTGATAAGAGTTTATTGACTATATTCTGTATACAGATTTATTGACTAAACGAAAAGAATAGAAGAAGTACAGGATTACTGAGACAAAAATGTAGATACGAGTTTATTGACATAAAAGAAGAAGAAAAAATATAACTGGATATAAGAGAAGGAAAAAATATAAGCTTATTGTGTCAGAGAATCACAATAAAAAAGTGAATAGACTAACTGACAAACAAACAAACAAACAAAAAAGGTAAAGAAAAAAGTAGATAGAATTTACTTCAAGTAGTAAAACAAGACAAAAGTTTACAAACCACAAGAACATCAATTGCCTACAGTGAATGAAAGAGAAGAAAAGATTCACAAAGCTCGGTGAGTCACGCAGGAATCTGTCACTCAGGCTGGCGACAAGGGAAGCTACGTGAGTCAGGTAAGTGTGTCACTATCTCAAGCATGTGAGTCAGTGGAAGTAATTCTTTACGGCTTGACTTTAATGGCTGTCCGCTCGTAAAGGGGGAAAAAAGAAAAGAAAAAAAAATGAGGGGGAGAGTGCTGAGTCATGGAAAATAGAACGATTTTTTTTTTTTTTTGCTTTTTGAGGGGAGGGAGGGGGGGGGGGGGAAGGGCGGGTCTTACCTACGGTCGTGTGGTCTATAGGTCTAAAAACAAGGTAAATATACAATACATGAAAATATATACATACATTCACACACACATTCACTTACACACACACACACACACACACACACACACACTCACACACACACACACACACACACACACACAGACACACACACACACACACCACTACTATATATATTTATATATATATATATATATATATAAAATTAATATATATATATCATATATATATATTTATATATGTATATAGTATATATTTATATATATATATAATATACATATATATATATATTATATATATTTATTTTTATATATATTTATTTATATAGATATATATAAATCATATATTAAAATAGATAAAATAAAATAAATAAATAAAATAAATAAATAACATAAATATATATAAATATATATATATAAATAAAATAATTAAATAAATAAATATATATATATATATATATATTATATTATTATATATATATTATATATTAAAATTATATATATATATATATATATATATATATATATATATATTTAAGTATGTATATGTGTGTGTGTGTGTGTGTGTGTGTGTGTGTGTGTGTGTGTGTGTATGTATATGTAAATGACAAAAAAGCTCATCCGTATTGATAATATGGCAGAAAAAATACTATATAGAAAATTGATTTATCTTGATATAGAGTTTTTGCCTGTATACACACACCAAAACAACACCACACACACACACACCCACACCACACAACACACACACAACTCAAACACATCATCTATATATTATATTTAATATTTTATATATATTATATATATATTTATAGTTGGATAAATAAATAAATAATTATATATAATATATATTATATTATATATATATTATATTATTATATATATAGTTAATATAATAAATAAATAGTATAGATATGTGTGTGTGTGTGTGTGTGTGTGTGTGTGTGTGTGTGTGTGTGTGTGTGTGTGGGTGTGTGTGTGTGGGTGTGTTTGTATGTGTGTGTGTGTATGATTATAGTAAATGGACGCTCAAAAAAGCTCTTCCGTAATTGATAATATGGCAGAAAAAAATATATATAGAAAAGTGAATGTATCTTGGGGTATAGTGGATTTTTGCCTGCTTGATGCATGTATGTTGTTTTACACACACACTCACCAACTCAACACACACACCACACACAAACACCACAAACTCACTCACA
>NW_028234419.1:4030691-4038191 GCF_977035675.1 Penaeus japonicus
TTAAAAATTTTTCCTGGATTTTTAATCCCCCCCCATCCCAACCCAACTTAATCTAATTATTTCCCAACAAAAAAACAGGGGACCTAGAAAACGTAAAAAACAAAAAAATTGACTCGTCCAGAACCCCTCTTCACTAGTTTTTATGTGAAAACAACTGAAGTACGATTTTGGCCAAAATTTTCCCCTTTCATTTTCCACAATTTAAAATACCAAAGAGCCCCCAGTAAAACATGAAATTTAAATTTTCCTTACCCCCTTTTAAAATTCCTTCTTTGGGTGACAATAAGATAAATAAAATTAAAACCAATCCCCCAAAAACCAAAAATGCCATTTCAAACGAACGGGCCACTCCCGTAAAAAGACCCGGAAGTTTTGCTACTCAAAAGGGAAAAATGACGGGGTGAAAATACCATAGGGATTTTTATAATAAGCCATTTAAACAAAAATTTAAAAAATTTAAATTTTCTTTACCCCTTAAAACAAACAAATCCCATAAAAAATGTCTAAATTTCTAGAAAACAATTTTGTAAAACCCATATTGAGAAATGTTTTGTTTAGAATTAAACATTTCCGTCATTAAAATTTGAAAAACAATAACAAAACAGCAAAACAACTAAACTGAATGATCGGAAAAAACCCCCCCCAAAATTTTTCCCCCTTTTAAAAACGGGGGGATTCCCTTTTAGTTTTCTAAATTTTACTTTGGTTTTTTCCCCCCATCGTTAATGTTTTTTTGTAATTCTTATCTTAAAAGGGTCTAAGTTTTATCTATCTATGAAAGGTACCGTTATTAAAAATTCATAACTTTCCTATTTTATCTTATATTACCCCCAAATTTATTAAAATTCATTACCCCTTTTTTTTTTTAACTTCCAAATCCTATAAATTTTAGTACAAAAAATTTCAAATTTTCTGTTCGATTGTTCTTTTTTTTTTCAATCAATAAGAAATTCCCGCATCCCATCCGTAGGTTTGGGGCAAAAAAAGGCCCAAATAAACCGTATTTTTTCGTGATAAAATTGATTTTTAATGTATTATAATGGATAAAAAAATTTAATAAAAAATTTTAATACAAAAACAAATACAAAAATAAAATTATATATAAAAATTAAATATTTATATTTAAATATATTTTATAATATAAAAATTTTAAATTTTTTATAAAATTTATATATAAAAATTTTATAAAAATATACACAAAGATTTAATAAATTTAAATTAATGCAATAAAAAAATCCCCAAATGTAAATATTTTTTGGTTTAAAACAAATTAATTTAAAAATTAAAATTTTAAAAATTTTTATTTTTTTAATTTTAAAAATTAAAACAAACAAACAATCCCCGGGTAAACCCCCGGGCACACAAACACAAAAAAAAAAACATAAAACACAAACCAAAAAAAACCATGAAATATTATAAATAAAAAAATAATACGAATAACTGCAAATACCAAAAATAAGGCAAATGTTGCACACGTAAATCGAAAATGAAAAGAGTATTAAAGGGAATTTTAAGAAAAACAAAAAAATCAGCGGAAGTGCGGGAGAAAACCCCCCAAACAAAAATTCACGCCTGGGAACAGAGGGGGAGAGAAAAAAGGAAACGCCGAGGAACAGAAAACACGATGGAAATTTGACAATCGGCCGCTCAACAAATGCCCGCTCCCTGGTGGGGCCTCTCCCCACCCTCCCATATACAATATTTCTTCATTTAAATTTTTTATATATCATCTATTATCTATCTATTACACCTATGTATTATCTCTCCTTTTTCTCCTCCTCTCTCCCTCTCATTCTCTGCCTCCCCTTTCCTATTTTATTTTAATTCTTTTTTTCAATTTTTTTTTTTTTTTAAATATAAAATATATATATATTCTAAAATTTTCATATATATATAATATATATAGAATAATATAAAAAAATAATTTTATATAATGTCAATTAAAAATATATATATATAATATATATAATATATATTTATATATAAAATATATTATAAAAATTTAAAAATTTAATTTTATAAATTATAAATATAAAATTATTTATTAATATATATAATAATAAAAATATTTTATAATTAAAAAATATTAAATAATAATATATAATATAATATATTATTGTGAAATTTCAATTACAACAAAATATGTTTCTTTTTTTTCTGTTATTAAATTGAAAATTTCTTCTAAAAGAAAAACTGTACGAATACTTTCCAAAACTAAGGGTTTCGGCGAGCTGTCTGAACCCTCAGTCAATTCACACGATTTTTTTCGACTCGTCCCGCTTCAGGGTGGAAAGGGGCGTGGCGCAGATCGCTCGTAAGCCCCAGGAAGGCACACCTTACTGCAGCTGAGGGCCGAGTTACGGGGGGTGTAGTCTTTTCATTCTTCTGATTGGGATCAAATTGGTATAAGCGATTTACAATTGTATTGTTTATTTGGGTTTGGTCTTTTAGCTTTTAAAACTTTCCCGCGTTGTTAAAACTTCCAGCGTTTTTAGAAACGAACCGGCCTTGGTTCTCGTGAATATTTTTTTTTTTTTTTTTGTAGAAATTTCAGCGTTTTTTAGAGTACCGTTCGTAGGTTTTAGCGTTGTTAATATCTTGTAATTTTTAAGGTTCACCCGTTTTCAGTGACAATATTTGGATAAATTTAGTTAATTTATCTTGAACTTATTTGAGAGAAAAGGGTTTTAAAATTTTGGTGACGGATTCATGTTCATCCTTTTTTATTTTATTTAACAATTATCACTTAATTATTTTTGATTGAAATAAACAAATATATATTGTTCACCGTGTTTTATCTCAACCCTCAGAACTGAAGATTATAAAATTACTAAAATAACCAATTAATTCACAATAAAATTATATATTATATATATAAATATATATATATAAATATATTAAATTATATATATGTATATAATATATACATACTATATATATATATATATATATATATATCTATATATATATATATATATATATATTTCGTAATTACTATTGCCATTATCATTTTTATGAATATCACTATAATCATCATTCATATAACTGTCATCATTATTATTATCATCCTCACTTTCATTCCTATATACAGTATAATCATTCTCAAAATCCCCATCCCTATGACATAATCATGAATAGTATTTCCACAATCGTTGCAATAATTGTCATCACAATCAAAAAAAGCCAAGAAATAACAACCCGACGCCATACACGGTTGAACCCACGAGACCCCCGCCGAAAAGGAGGAAACGCCGAGGGGGGGGGTTTAGGGGAAAGGCCCGAACAAAACCCCTTTTTAAGGGGAAAACCAAAGGAGAAGAGCGCAAAGGGGGGGAGGGGAAAAAGGGGGAAGGAAAGGAAAAACAAAAGAAAAAAAAGGGTAAAAAAAGGAAAAGAAAAAAAAGGGGGGAAAAAGGGGAAAAATTTAAAGGGAAATTAGAGGTTTTAAAAAAACAAAAAAAAGACACAGAGAAAAAAATGTTAAAATTTATGGGAAAAAAAACCCCCAAAAACAACCCCTGGAAAGAAAAGAAAAAAAAAAAAAAAAAACACCCGGGGGAAAAAAAAAAAGGGAAATGTTAAAAAGAAAATCCAAAATTCAACAAGACGTAAAAAAAAAAAGAAAAAAATGAAAAAAAAAAAAACCTTTTTTCAAAACTACGCAACACCAAAAAAACACCCCCACGAGAGGATCAAAAGGCGCCGCAAGGCAACAAAAGCAAAACGCGGCAGACAGGAGAAGAAAAAAGCGGAAAATTTAAAAGGGAGAAAAGAAGGAAAGAGGAGAGACGGGGGAAAATATGGAAAAAACCCACATTGAAAAATTTTTTTGGACGGGAGGGTTAACCGGAATTTTAAACAGAAAAACCAATTTGAGGCAAAAAGAACCTTAAAAAAGAAAAAAAAAAACCAACCCGAAAAAAAAAACCAAAAAAAAACCAAAAAAACCGACCAAAAAGAAAACAAAGCTTTTTAACCCGCAAAGGGAAAAACTCCAAAAAGGAGAAATCCCAAAAAACGAAATAAACCTACAAAAAGCGAACTCCCCCCCCAGCTTTTTAAAAAACAAACCGCAAAAAACAAAAAACCCAAAAACAAAAAACGAAATAAACCAAAAAACCAAAAACAAAAAAGGGAAAAACGGAAAAACGCGAGGGGACCGCCTCCGCACCCCCCCCCCCAAAAAAACACGGTACGACCCTACTTGACCTTATCCTTGACCCTGTCTCTCCGTCCGGACTTCCAAGGTCGCTGCAAGGAGCTTCAAAAAAAGCCGAAATAAAAGAATGATGATAGCGATAATAACAATAAAAAAGAAAAGAAGAGAGAAGAGAGAGTCATGCAGGAAATCACAGGAGACGGAGCGGGACAGGCGGTCGCGAAAATGACTTGCAAAGATTCCGGAGAGAGAACAAGATGGCGCTAATTCTTCAAATTATTATCATCAATATTGCCATTATTTTCTGCCATTCCTATTGCCATTATATCTGTTATCATTATTGTTATTGATATAAATATATATATTTTTATTATCAGTAATATTATTATCATCAATATCATTATTATCATTATTGTTTATGTGTATGTGTGTGATTACGATAAAAATGCTTAAATGAACTAATAAATGCTAATCATATTTTTTTTCTTCTCTTTAAACGTAAATGGAATTATCAATAAGAGAAAAATTGATAGGCAACAAAGCAATGAATGAATCGACAGATAGATGCATAAGCAAAACATAAGCAGTGCAAATGAATGAATATAAAACCAGACCGATTGAAAAAGATAAATAGAAAGATAAAGATGATTAAACATAGACTAATATATTCACCATGCGTGAAACTAAGATTTGATTAAGAAAAAAATAATATTGATTAAAAAATAGATTATTTGAACAGAACAAAACGATAGTAATTTTACAACGTTATCAGTACATATAGCTCTACGCACGGCATTTATTTTCATTAATAGACAAAGACGCATAATTAGTGAATGAAATGTCTCTCAAGTGAACGTCCTATTCCGCTGTAATCTATTTTCAGAATGACTTCCATTCAAGTTCTTCTGTTTATTTGTTTCTCTAGGTCCGATTGTATTTATATGTAATTACTGCATGACAAAATAAGGGGAGGGATTAAAGGTATGTAAGAGCTGGAGGAGTCCGTTATGTCGTAGAGAATTAGAATGAATGACTGAGACAGGTCTTACTCTCTGAACTGCATTACGGTTGTACGTGAGCACGTGTGTGTGTGTGTGTGTGTGCTCGCGTCTGTAGATATATATATACGCTTAATGATTATGTCCTACCCCCACCCCACCCTTACCTCCTCCACACACACACACACACACACACACACACACACACACACACACACACACACACACATCAGTCAAAATGAATATGTGCGGACGCGTATGCCCACTTACGTACATACTTGAAGGCTTGCAACAATGCCACCTGAAAGGATATACGCACGTCATGCACGTCTCTTATCGTCCAGAATTGCCAGGAATGTAAGGAGAGAGAGAGAGAGAGAGAGAGAGAGAGAGAGAGAGAGAGAGAGAGAGAGAGAGAGAGAGAGAGAGAGAGAGAGAGAGAGAGAGAGAGAGAGAGAGAAAGATAGATAGATAGATAGATAGATAGAGAAAAACAGCAACATGAAAAAAGAAAAAAAGGGAGAATAGATGGGAAAAATAGAATCAATAACAACAAAGATAATAATAACAAGAATAAACAATAACAAATAATCAAAGGAAATAGACGAATGATGATACCAACTGAAAAACTAAATGAAAATTATGGTACAAATACAAGCCTAAAAAAACGTAAAACATAAATATATAAGCATTAATTGTAAAATGGGTGATGAACGAACGAATAAAAAACTAAATAATAATGAATAATGAAGTATGACTAGCAAATGACACGAGGGAGCGGCAATGGAAATGAAAAATGAAATGATAAGGAAGATAAAAATGATCATAAACTTGGAATAATACTGTGATATATAACCAATACAAGGAAAATATATCTTTTAAAAGAATAAAGCAAATTTCGATAAACGGATACGAAACACAAGAAATGATAATAACGGAAATAAAGGAAAGGGGAAAACGAGCGCAAAACAACAATGGTAAAAGGTGAATAAGGAATATTAAAAACAAAACAAAAATACAAATATGAACAAATACAAACTAAACGAAGCGTAAACCAAGAAAAAAGAAGAAAAAGAAAGAAAAAAAATGCGCTTACCGACCTTCTCGCAGAACTTATAAAAACAACAAAATAATAATAATAATAAGTTAAATGAAGATAGAAGAAGCACAGAACATCAAACAATACACAAAAAAATATATAAACGAAGATATGAAGAAGCATAAAGCAAGAAAGAAGAAAACACAAGAAACCATGCGCTTACCAGCCTTCTTTTGGGCAGAGGCTCATGAGGAGTTTTATATTTCTGATGAGAAGTTCCTATCACACTGACATGTTAATCAGACGTTCTGACAGGTTCTGAATGTTCTGCGGGTGTTCTCTGTCTGTTATGCTTTATCTCCTTCCTTTATCTTTTTTTCCTAATGCTGTTTATTGTTCTTTGTTTGTGTTTATGAAAGTGGTTTTATTCCTTTTGTCTTGTTATTCATGTATTTGTTATTGCATATTTATTCGTATATGTATTTTTGCACAAATATTCTAAACAGACTTTTGATTGTATTGTTATTTGCACAATTAATATTTTCATATAGCTATATCTATTTCTATATTTATATCTACATCTATATCTATCTATCTGTCTGTCTACCTATCAATCTCTATTCATCTATCTATATCATAATTTTAAACGTAAATCTAACAGGATTAAAAAAAAAAACACATCATAGAGATAAATCACAATAAAACAATAAAAATAAAAATTATCCATCGAAGAGAACACAACGTAAACAACAACGTAAACAACAACAACAAAAGCCAAACGAAAGCAAAGCATCGGAACTACAATCACAAGAAGGTTCTAGACGTCCGTGCAAGCAATCCCTGCCTGCTCGTGATCCTTCTGAAATAACCTTCGTCGCCCGTGAAATGTTCTAGTATGTTCTATCACTTTGCTCAACATGTGGGGCAGGGGGGAGGGGAAGGAGGGGGGGAGGAGCAGAGGGGTGGGGGCGAAGGGAAGGAGAAAAAGCATGGGAAAAGAGAGGGTTGATATAAATGTATATAAATATAGATATATATATATATATATAGATATATATATATACATAGATATATATATATATATATATATATATATATGTAAGATAGGTACATAGATAGATAATCAAATACACTTATAAAGAGAGAGATAGAGAAGCTTACCTATTATTATTTTTTTGTCATTTGTTTCATTTTCTTTTTAACTCTCTCTCTCTCTCTCTCTCTCTCTCTCTCTCTCTCTCTCTCTCTCTCTCTCTCTCCCTCGATTGTTCTTTCTCACTCTTTTCAGGCATTTGGTGAATATG
>NW_028234419.1:4075691-4078191 GCF_977035675.1 Penaeus japonicus
GAGAGAGAGAGAGAGAGAGAGAGAGAGAGAGAGAGAGAGAGAGAGAGAGAGAGAGAGAGAGAGAGAGAGAGAGAGAGAGAGAGAGAGAGAGAGAGAGAGAGAGAGAGAGAGAGAGAGAGAGAGAGAGACAAAGATAGGAAGAGATATAGAGATAGATAGATAGAGAGAGAGACAGAGACAGAGACAGAGACAAAGATAGGAAGAGATAGAGAGATAGATAGATAGATAGAGAGAGAGAGAGAGGCGATGAAAGAGAGGATCAAAGATGTAAGTATGACAAATGATGAGACTGCTTTCCATTAAAGCAGCACTTATAATATCTATTACAATAACAATTGAATAACAGACAGCGAAATTATTTATTGCTGGCAGGGAGTTATTTTCGCTCTTGTTACTAGCATTGAGTAAATGGATTTTATAAGAGAGAGCCTTTCATCTTGTCGTCCTTTGAAGATCTCTTAATGATAATAACAACAATAATGATAACAATAGCACCAGTAATGATCAAAATGGCAATAAAGATGATGTTATTCTTATCATGATAAAGTGACAATAGTGATTACGATAATAAAACTGATGAAGATGGCAATAATGATAATAATAACTATGATATTGATAGTAATAAAGATAACAATACTGATAACATTATGATGTTAAATGATGATGATGATGATGATGATGATAATTATGATAGTGATAGTAATACTAATGGTTATAATAATGACAATGATAATGATGATACTAACAATGATAATAATATCAATAAAAGGGATTTTGACAAAGATGTTTATAATAATTGGAATAATGATAATGAAGACAATAAAAATGATGTTGAAAAACATTGATTTAAGTGACAATAACAATGATGATAATTATAATACTAGTAATAATAATAATGACAATTATAAGGATGGTAATAATAACAATGATGACCATTATGAACACGACAATAATAATGGCAAAGATAATAATAGCAATAACAATAATGATAATGATGATAATGATAATATTAAGAATAAGTAAAGTGACAACAGTAAAAGTAAAAATATCCATGACAATAGTAAAGACAGTGATGATAATGATAATAATGATAATAATGATAATATTGATAAAAACGATAGTAATGATAATAATGATATTAATAATAATGATGATAATGAAAATGATAATAATAATAATAACAATAATAATAATAATAATTATTATTATTATTATTATGATAATGATAATTATAATGATGATAATGATAAATTGATGATAACGATAATTGTCATCATTTATATTATCATTATCATAATCATCCTTATCATTATCATTATCATCAATAATGATGTCATCTTCATTATCATCATCATTATCTGATGATCATCATCATTATTATCATCATAATCCGCTTTGCAATTGAGATTTTCTAAGGTTATGCTTTAATTTTGAATTTCCCTTTTTCCTTCTCTTACTTTCACTTATTTATTCAATATTTGTTCCATTTATAAACACTGTAGAAAATTCTTCGTAAATCGAAAGTGTGTGTGTGTGTTTTACCTGTTTCTGTGAGCGCGCGTACCTCCTGGCGTGTATGTATGTATGCGTGTGTGAGTGTGTGTGTGGACACGTGCAGGGAGCGGTCGTTGACCCCGTCTTGCAAGAGAGAGTGCAAGCTGTCTGTGTATGCGTGTGTTCGTATGTACGTCTCTGTATCTGTGTGTGTATGTCGGGAAGGGGCGGGGTTTTGGCCTGGGTATTTGTGTGTGTGAGCGTGTGTCTGATTTTTGCTTGGGCTTGTGTGTTTTATCTGTGTAAGTATTTGTGGGTGCTTGCGTGTGTGTGTGCGTGTGGATGTGTCGGGTGTGTGTGTGTGTGTGTGTGTGTAGAATATTCTGTATGTGTATGTAAGCGTGTGTCTGTTTTTTGTTGGTGTGTGTGCGTGAGTTAACCGAAAGAATGGAATAGTGGAACCGAAGGATATCACATATCGAAAAAAACAGGAAAGTCGACCTATTCCAATCAGTAAACAAAAATGTCCAAAGCTAACAGAAGATTCCTTATCAAACTCCTCCTGGATCTGAAACATGAACATTTACACGAGCAATGAAATTCTGTGAACTTTGCAAAGTAGAATATGAGAGAAAGTGAACTCAAAGAAGTATTTAATAAAAGCCAACCCCTTGAGATATAGCGACATAATCACTGAGGCTCCATGGACATTATATAATCGAGTTTCGTTCTGGTAAAACTTCTCTTTGTATCGCCTCCTCAAGTCTTATATTTATATTTTGTTACAACAGCAAATAGTATTACAAATGATACTGATTTGCATATCTGCATGTTTCATTCATAATATTTTACGAGCCTGGAATTCACTGAATGGGAATGACATATACATATTTCTAGGTAGATATACCGTATATTTACCACGCAGCTATATCATATATCTACCATATATACTACAACTATACATCTGGATCATATACCATATACCATTTATTTATCTTATAATAAT
>NW_028234419.1:4080691-4085691 GCF_977035675.1 Penaeus japonicus
ATGGCATGTGGAATATAGTGATAATTACTTGGTAGCGATGGCTTGACGAGCGTCGTCTGTGAGGCTGGCGCGTCTGACGGCGGAGCGGGGGCGGCGCCCCCGGGGCGCGGTAGCTTGCTGACCGCTTGCCGCCGTGAGGGACAGAGCGGTGTCTCTGCCGGAGTGGGTGACCGAGGTGTGAGAGTGATTGAGAGTGAGTCTGACCTGAGGTGGCCTTATATCTGACCAGCGGGGTTGCTATAAAGAGATTCCTAGTGTTCCTGCTTGATTAGTTTCCTCTTCTTTATAGCATATCGTGACCACGTGGCCTTCTTATGTCTCAACGTGGTTTCCACTTGGTCTCGATGCAACCGTCTCAGCACAAGTGCATTCTGCGGTTTACTTTCTGTTTCTCCTCGTCGACCCAAGTCAAGAAAGTACCTTTCCTATAAATTGACCAGAGCCCATCGTTGTGTTCCCACGCCATGTTTTATACAATTCTTAATGTCTTTCACATAGAAAGTATATCTTGTTTATACTCAAAATGATGCTCTCAATACACTCAATCCTCGATTATATATGTACGATCATTATTTGTACGGATATTCATGAGAACTTCTCTATCATGTATTTTGTCCCTTTCCCCTTGTTCCTCAGGCCATAAATAAAGGTTGCCTCTGGCAAACAGCCTGTCCCCTCTTGTAACCGTTTCTACTGTGAATGTAACTTGAACTATTTTTTGAGTTGCTATGTACTTCAAAACCGTATTTTGTTCTGCCAATGTTAGTCGAGTCTAGCATCATTCTGGAGACCACCTCTTTGGAGAGAACACACCCAGCCTCCTGCAGACTCTGACCGCTCGCTCTCGCAGGCATGGCACGTCGCCCCACTCCTCTCCGGGTGCCTCTGCCATGCCTATCAGCTGTACCCCTGTACCCCACGCTACCAAGTCCCGCAGAAATAAACCTTCAAAGCTGCCACAACTTTAACTCCACCACCCCAGTGAAATAATCAACAACACACACATATTACATCACAAAAAGAAAGAGAGGAAGAGAAAGAAAGTGGAGAGAGAGAGAGAGAGAAAGAGAGAGGAAGAGAGAAAGAGAAAGAGACAGATAGGGAGAAAGAAAAAGAGGCAGAGAGAAAGAAAGAGAAAGAGAAAGTGAAAGAGAGAGAGAGAGAGAGAGAGTGTAAGTCAAACCCGCCTGCCCAAGGTGTTAATCAAACCTGTTGAAATAGGAAAGAATTCGTACATATCCTAGTGCGTTAGTCACACACTAGGAAAAAAACCATGGTGGAAGGACACTGAGAGGATATTCTACAGGATAGCCACTTCTTGATCGGCTGTTGCGACGAGCGGGCAAGGATGCACACGAGGGAAGCGTCACAAGAAAGGTCAGTGGAAGTCGAGTTTCATTCTGGAAATGAGACTGTATCTTTTTGTGCTCTTTTTCGCTCTTTCTTTTTCGGTTTTGTGTTATTTTCTCTTTCTTTTTCTTTTGAAGTATATATTTTTTTAAGTTTATGGGGGTTGGGGGTCTGTGTGTAAAGGCGCTGTCACACTAGCCTATTTTCCGTCGTTTTATTTCGTCAATTTTAAAAAATTGTCAATTTTTCGAGGCGCGCAGTCACACTAGGAGCCATTGGCTTAGTAATGCGATACTCGCATCGCAATTGTAAACAATGGCGCCGAACAAGCGATAGTGCCCGGTTATGCTAGACTTTGTTTTAGCAGATGCTGAGCGTAACAAGAAAAAGCAATAAAATATTCTAATTCAAGTATTCTTCTGAAGGGCCTGTGTCCATTGTATTTCAAAACTGGAGGAAAAATAGCGCGCTCTGCGGCTGACGGATGTAAACAATGAAGTCGAGCACTTAAAACAAATTTTATCTATGGAAATAAAATTTAGATTTACATATTTCTCTTTGTCAATTGTAATCTATAATTAGGAAAAGTAAATTTCATTATATTTGAATATTTTTAATTATTTAAAACAAATACGAACATTTAAAAATATAGTTCTTGATTTGATTATGCTTGGCCAGTAAGACGACGGGAATGTTTCACGTGGAAACTCGGAATTATCGTCTGACTAGAAAGATGCCAATTCGCTCAAAATTGACAATTTTTCAGAAAATTGACGGAAAAGTGCTAGTGTGACAGCGCCTTAAGTGGCTGACAGGTGCGGTCAGCAGGCGTTTCTTGACAGAGTCTCATTCAGGTTAGGGTGTCAGGTTGACACTTTGGTAGCGAGGAGAAGTCCAGACGAAGGTTCTGGTTAACAGGATTTATTCTTGGCAGCTATAACACAGAGATGTTTAGTATGCCCCTGGTGATCCTTGTCTGGTTGAGATTCACCAAGGGGAGCGTTTATATTCGGGCCCGTAGGCTCGTCTGGGTTGTGTAGTCTAGGCGAGACGCGCTCGGGCGGTCTGCATGAAACGTAGATATAGATATATATAGACTTGAACAAAGACATTAGGACTAAAATAATTAGTACAGCTATATGAATACATTGAGACTAATAGTAATAATAATAATAATATGGCTATAAATATAGCAAAGAAAGCTTAAGATAAATGTTGGAGATGCATATACAATTATATATATATTGGACAACAGAACTTAATCAGTTGTTCTCAGGTATGGTGTTACAAGTAATGCATCGTACAGAGTGCAGTGCTTTCACTGTGCGAGTAAATGCAACGAGTGAATCCGTGCGTGTTTAGAGAGAGAGAGAGAGAGAGAGAGAGAGATTTGATTTGATATAGTTTATTTGCAGAACAGTTTACATGCCCTGCAAAAAGCCAGGGTAAGATGTCAAGCATCTATCCAAACTGGCTAAGCTTCTATTGCGTAAAGGGCTTAGTCAAGCACAAATCTTACATACCTGAGGGGCTGCATTATACTGGTTAACATATTTACATGTTTTATCTGGTAGGTAAAAAAAAAACTTTTACATCACTGATCATGTCAAAGACAAACCAATGTCTATAGTAAAATTAATATATGGTGAACATTAAAATCTCCACAAAATAGCAAAGCATCATTATGTATCATATTGTCAGGAGGTTTAGGTACCTCTTCACTATCATGCGGATTATAAACATTAACAAAAATGATAGTTTTGCCATCAAGAAATAATTTAACACCGAGATATTCAGCACGTGTCACGTTTGTCATCGATCACTTTGGATGGTATGTAGTTTTTTATATATATGCTAAGCCCTCTTGTAGAGGGATTAGCCATATTGGGTTTGTCATAATAAGTGTATCCCGCAATTTTTGCATAGCGAGCACTAGTTCTGACCTCTTGAAGGCAACATACACCAACATCCTCAGTGTGAAGATATTAAGAGAGAGTTCCCTTGCGTTTCTGCAAACTGTGAACGTTCCAAGTAATACATTTCAAATAATTACTTGGAACCATCGGTCGTTATCTGATCATTTCCAAGGTCCATTATCAGATGCAAATCGACGGGCGGTGTGGGCTGTTGTCGCTCCAGGAGGGTGACCATCTTTTCCTGGAATTTAGATTGTTGGACCATTTGCTGTTGCATCATGAACATCATTTGGCCCTGCTGGTTCATCATCAGTTCCATCTGCTTTAGCAGTGTGTGCAGCAGTTCCTTTATTTCGCGGTTAGACTCTTGTTTATCTTGTTGCAACGCGGGCGGTGCTGGGGCTGGAGTTAGAACCGGAAGTAGAGTTGAGGTGGGCACTGGAGACTGCACTAGGGTTGAGTTTGGTGTTGCAGGAGCTGGTGCTCCTGTTGGTGTTGGTGCTGTAGATGGTGCCTAGGCTTTATTTGAAGGGATTACCACATTCTTCTTTGGAAGAGGTGGGAAGGCCTTCACGTCAGTAAGGCAAGGAGCTGGGGTGGCTTCTTCTGATATTTTTTTTTTCCTATTCTTCGGAAAATATGTACATAATCCAGAATTCGCATTATGTTCTTGGCGGCAGTTTACGCACTTCCGTGGGATATCTTGTCCTTCGGAAATCTTATCTGCGCATTCTGCGCTTGCATGGGGGAGAGCGCAGTATCGGCACCGCAGTTCGTCGCGAGGGCAAGCACGCGCTCCGTGTCCCCACTTGGAGCAGTTTGAGCAAAACGGGGTGAGGGATTTGAAGACGGCACACCTATAGGGTGCCATACCTTCAACCAGTTTGATTGACTTGGGGATTACCTCCCCCTCGTATGTAATGACAACATGCTGGGTTAGCTTCCCATTTATATTTAAACGCCTTGCATTTAAAAATTTTCCCTCGTATGTCATATCATCGGTCTCTATTTCCCTTGGGACGTCGAACACGATGAGGTTGGTGCTTTGTCCTTTCCCGTAGACTTTTGCTTTCTCAAGGACTTCTCCCATTGCTCCGACTGTTTTTATCTGTGTAAGATTTTTTTCGTTCTTGCAGCGAACGTATACATTGTTTCGTCTAATTCGTATTTCTAATGAATCCTTGATTTTATTGTAAGGATCCACTTTGAGAGCCTGGGATATCCAGCGATATTTATCTCCTGGAGTCCGGAGTTTGCTGTCTCTCTTGAAATGGACACAGAGGTGCCCGGGGGGAGTCATTTTCACAGAAGCGTCAGGTGCAGGTAGCTTCCTCTTTGCTGTTTTCCTCATTCCGCACAGCCTCGCCTCTGTGGGCATACGAGGATTTTCACTGATTTAGCTTCCAATGTATGTATTGTTTGTCACTAATAAACCAAAAATGATATGAAAATAATCATATCACGCACTATGGCGTAATTCAGGTGCCAGGTCTGCGAAGACCTGCTTATCCAGGTGACACAGATCCTTGAAGATAGGACACGAGTCATGAGAGAGGTCAGAATACACGTCCTCTCACGTCGGTGACACGACGTAGACTAGAGAGAGAGAGAGAGAGAGAGGGCGGGGGGAGGGAAGAGAAAGAGAAAGAGAATAAGAAAGAGAGAGAGAGAGAATGTAAGCACTGATATTGCTTATTATTTGTTCTAAGGCACTAATTATGCTTCACCTTAATG
>NW_028234419.1:4103191-4105691 GCF_977035675.1 Penaeus japonicus
TATTCATGTTTGTGGTGGGATATATGTGTGTATGTGTTTGTTTTTGTAACTGTGTGTCACCTTTTTTTTTTTCTTTTTTTTTTTTTTCTTTTTTTTTTGCCATCACCTTTCCCGCCCCCCCCCCCCTCCACCCCCGTCGTTCCTCCCTTTGAAAGCCCTTCCTTTCAATCCATTCTTTCATCTTTCTCTTGGTCACCTTTCCTTTTCCTCCCTCCCTCTCTTTGCTCCCTCCCTCCCTCAGCCACTCCACCCCCTCCCTCCCTTTTTCCCTCCCTCCCTTGACCACTCCTCCCTCCCTCTCTCCCCCGGACTTCCCCCCTCCCTCCCTTTCTCATTCCCTCGACCACTCCATCCGCCTCCCTCCCTCTTTCCCTCTCTCCCTCCCTCTCTCCCCCGATCTTCCCCCCTCCCTCCCTTTCTCATTCCCTTGGCCACTCCACCCTCCAACCCTCCCTCGACCACTCCACCCGCCTCCCTCCCTCTTTCCCTCTCTCCCTCCCTCGACCACTCCACCCGCCTCCCTCCCTCTTTCTCTCCCTCCCTCTTTCCCTCTCTCCCTCCCTTGATCACCCCTCCTCCCTCCCTCCCTCGGGCACCCCACCCTCCCTCCCACCCTCCCTCGGCCACCCCACCCCTCCTCCCTCCCTCCCTCGGCCACCCCACCCCTCCTCCCTCCCTCCCTCGGCTACCCCACCCCTCCTCCCTCCCTCCCTCTCCCCCCCTCCCTCCCTCCCTCCCTCGGCCACCCCCCCCCTCCCTCCCTCCCTCGCCCCCCCCCCCCCTCCTCCCTCCCTCCCTCGGCCACCCCCCCCCTCCTCCCTCCCTCCCTCGGCCACCCCACCCTCCCTCCCACCCTCCCTCGGCCACCCCACCCCTCCTCCCTCCCTCCCTCGGCCACCCCACCCCTCCTCCCTCCCTCCCTCGGCCACCCCACCCTCCCTCCCACCCTCCCTCGGCCACCCCACCCTCCCTCCCACCCTCCCTCGGCCACCCCACCCCTCCTCCCACCCTCCCTCGGCCACCCCACCCCTCCTCCCTCCCTCCCTCGGCCACCCCACCCCTCCTCCCCCCTCCCTCGGCCACCCCACCCTCCCTCCCACCCTCCCTCGGCCACCCCACCCCCCCTCCCCCCCTCCCTAGGCCCCCCCCCCCCCCCTCCCCCCTCCCCCGCCCCCCCCCCCCCTCCCCCCCCCCTCCCTCGGCCACCCCACCCCTCCTCCCTCCCTCCCTCGGCCACCCCACCCCTCCTCCCTCCCTCCCTCGGCCACCCCACCCCTCCTCCCCCCCTCCCTCGGCCACCCCACCCCTCCTCCCTCCCTCCCTCGGCCACCCCACCCCTCCTCCCTCCCTCCCTCGGCCACCCCACCCCTCCTCCCTCCCTCCCTCGGCCACCCCACCCCTCCTCCCCCCCTCCCTCGGCCACCCCACCCCTCCTCCCTCCCTCCCTCGGCACCCACCCCTCCTCCCCTCGGCCACCACCCCTCCTCCCCCTCCCTCGGCACCCCACCCTCCTCCCTCCCTCCCTTCGGCCACCCCCCCCCCTCTCTTCCCTCGGCCACCCCACCCCCTCCCCCCCTCCCTCCCCCCCCCCCCCCCTCCCCCCTCCCTCCCCCCCCCCCCTCCTCCCTCCCTCCCTCGGCCACCCCACCCCTCCTCCCTCCCTCCCTCGGCCACCCCACCCCTCCTCCCTCCCCTCCTCCCTTCCCTCCCCCCAATATCGAGAGTTTCATCGTCGAGGCAGTGTTTTCGCCTCCAAGTGTCAGGCAGTGTTGCCAACGCCGCATTCCACCTCTCGGCCTCATCAGCTGATCTCGAAGTCGTGGCTCCTCTGCCCTTCATCCCCTCACGCCCGCACGCCCACCAAGGGGTCATGGGCGTGGCTGGGGGAAGTGGAGGGTCACGGCTGAGTGGGTGTGGGTGTACATGAGTGTTTTATATATATATATATGTGTGTGTGTGTGTGTGTGTGTGTGTGTGTGTGTGTGTGTGTGTGTGTGTGTGTGTGTGTGTGTGTGTGTGTGTGTGTGTGTGTGTGTGTGTGTGTGTGTGTGTGTGTGCGTGTCCCTGAGCGTGGTTCCTCGAGAGGCGCATGAGCACTTACACAGGGAAAAGGAAAAAAGGAACAGGGAGACCGCCTCGGGGCTGTGACTGTGACACTCCAGTTAGAGTTCATTCACCCTTCACCAAGTCCGACATTTAGATAAAAAGGAGAAAAAAAAACAGAGATGTTGATATCACTCTTTTTTAACCATATACATTTTTTCCTCGTCATTCCCTCTATCTCATCAAATTCAATGAGTCTTCATCAATTCCTGCGTATTTTGTCTGAATTATGTTATATTTAGATCAGTTATCGGATGAGCCGAGCGAGAAAAGATCGCGGTTAGAAACATCTTAACCTACCGCGCTGTGGATGCGTGTGTGTGGGAGGATGTTCGCGTGTTTGTGTGTTTGAGGGGGAGGGGGTTGTGCTTGTTGTGTGTGTGTGTGTGTGGTGTGT
>NW_028234419.1:4115691-4118191 GCF_977035675.1 Penaeus japonicus
AGGCATATAAGCAAAGCCGGTAGTTCGATAACTTAACAAGTAGGCATTTATGCAAGTAAGTAGTTATGTAATTTAACAAGTTGGCATATAAGCAGGCAAGCAGTATGTAACTTGACAAGCAGATATTTATGCAAACAAGCAGTTATGAAATTTGACAAACAGACATATGCAAACAAACATCAGACTTATCAATCAGGCATATAAACAAGTAAACAGCTAACTTAGCAAGCAGGCATATAAATAAGTAAACAGCTAATTTAACAAGCAAATAACAAATATCTTTGTAAACAGGCACATAAACAAATACAGAACTAACTTAGGAATCAGGCATTCCGCCTTCACGTTGAAAATCACGATATTTTGCATATTTGCCTTTGCCGCTGTAGACGGGCCTACCTACTGTCGTTGCACAAGGACTTTCTTCCTCTCCTTTGCCGTTGCACAAGGACTTTTTTCCTCTCCTTTGCCGTTGCACAAGGACTTTCTTCCTCTCCTTTGCCGTTGCACAAGGACTTTCTTCCTCTCCTTTGCCGTTGCACAAGGACTTTCTTCCTCTCCTTTGCCGTTGCACAAGGACTTTCTTCCTCTCCTTTGCCGTTGCACAAGGACTTTCTTCCTCTCCTTTGCCGTTGCACAAGGACTTTCTTCCTCTCCTTTGCCGTTGCACACGGACTTCTTTCCTCTCCTTTGCCGTTGCACAAGGACTTTCTTCCTCTCCTTTGCCGTTGCACAAGGACTTTCTTCCTCTCCTTTGCCGTTGCACAAGGACTTTCTTCCTCTCCTTTGCCGTTGCACAAGGACTTTCTTCCTCTCCTTTGCCGTTGCACAAGGACTTTCTTCCTCTCCTTTGCCGTTGCACAAGGACTTTCTTCCTCTCCTTTGCCGTTGCACAAGGACTTCTTTCCTCTCCTTTGCCGTTGCACAAGGACTTTCTTCCTCTCCTTTGCCGTTGCACAAGGACTTTTTTCCTCTCCTTTGCCGTTGCACAAGGACTTCTTTCCTCTCCTTTGCCGTTGCACAAGGACTTTCTTCCTCTCCTTTGCCGTTGCACAAGGACTTTCTTCCTCTCCTTTGCCGTTGCACAAGGACTTTCTTCCTCTCCTTTGCCGTTGCACAAGGACTTTCTTCCTCTCCTTTGCCGTTGCACAAGGACTTTCTTCCTCTCCTCTGCCGTTGCACAAGGACTTTCTTCCTCTCCTTTGCCGTTGCACAAGGACTTTCTTCCTCCTCTTCGCACAGGGACTTCGGATGCCTTATCGCGCGCCCGTGCCATCCCTCTTCTTCCCGAGGCATTCGATGGTCAGCGACTTTCTCCTTATGCCGTAAGGGCGCCCGTGGCTGGCATCTCAATGCTCCGGGAAATTCGTGCTTTGCTCTTTGACAACAGCCTTCTCTATAACGCTGATATAGGGCTTTGTTCATAGGTATGTGCCTTTGCTCTTGTTTATCTTTTCTTTGCTTGTTTCCGGGCATTGTTTTTTATTGTGATTTCTTTATTTCTGGCTGGATTTTCCTTCTCTTCTTCTATGTATAAGATGAGCGTGTGTATATATATACATACATACATATATATATATATATATAATATATATATTATATATATATATATATATATATTTATACATATATATGTGTATATATATATATATATATATATATATATACATATATACATACATATATATATATATATATATATATATATATATATATATATATACATTATATATATATAAATACACACACACACACACACACACACACACACACACACACATATATATATAAATATATATATATATATATATATATATATATATATATATATATATATATATATATATATATATTCCTCTTACATGCACTTTGTTCTCATCCCTGCTAAATAAATCTCAGCGGATACTTTCAATGCGAGTCGGAGAGAAAATAGAAAATCAGACCAGAGTTCACTTACATCAGCAACAAGCGCTTGCATAAGACCAACAACACAAGCAACAACAAGAACCTTTGCAACTACAACAGCAAAGCACCAACAACATTGTCAACAAAAACACATTTTTTTGCGCGAGTCTCCTTCGCTTATTTGATCCTGACTTGGACAGGTCCGTGTATGCGATGTCCACTCCTTCGTGCCAACACTGCCCGCTTTCCCGTTTCCCTCCCCTCTCCCCCTCCCCTACCTGGGTCCTCCCCTCGCCGCCCGCCCTCACCCCCTCTCTCTCTCTCTCTCTCTCCCTCCTTCACTCCCCCTTTCCACCCCCTCCTCCCCCTCCCCCACCCTCACTCTCTCATCGAGTCAGATGACCCTCACATTCCGTGCCTACCTCTCACTCTCTCCCATTCCTTCTCTCTCTCACTCTCGCTATGTATATATGTATGTATATATATATATATATATATATATATATATATATATATATATATATATAGAGAGAGAGAGAGAGAGAGAGAGAGAGAGAGAGAGAGATATAGATATGTATGTAATATATATATATATATA
>NW_028234419.1:4128191-4133191 GCF_977035675.1 Penaeus japonicus
AGCGTGATTCAAGGAAACATAGTACGGAACACAACTGCAGTACAATGACGCGTGTGCAGCAGCTGGTGTTACTTCCTCTCTGTCTCTCGCTCTCCATCTCTCTCTCTCTCTTTCACTGTTACTTTCTCTCTCTCTTCCACTATTACTTTCTCTCTCTCTTCTGTTTATCTTTCTCTCCCTCTCTTCCTCTAATCTTCTCATTTTTCCTCCTCTCCGCCTTTCTCTCTTCCTATCTTTCTCTCCTCCTCTCTTTCTCTACCTTACCACTGTCCATCTATTTTACTGTTGTTTTTTTCTGTCTGCCACTTCACTGTATGTAAGTCTTTTTCCGTATGTAGTGAGTTCCTTCATGTCTTGGTCTTATTACTTCTGACCATTTGCTTTTTGTTCGTGTTTTGTAGTGCTATTATCTTTTATTTCTCTTTGTTACTCTCCCTCATTTATTGTGTTCGTTCGACTTATATATTTTCGTCTGTATTTATTTTCATTCGTTTACTTTCTTTCTCTTCTTTGTTTCTTTCTCCTATTTGTTGTGTTCTTTCGTTTTTACTTTATACGTTTTTTTTTTCTTTCTTTCTTTCTTTTCTCTTCCTTAATTCGTGTTATTCTTCCCCCGTTTATTCAGTTTTCACTTATGCAATGCTGTTGTATCGCTGATGGTGATATTCAGAATGATAATGCAATGTTGCACAGTAGATAGTGAGTCTTTGATAGTGAATATGGCATACAGCTGTTTTTCTTCTTATTCCTCTTTATTTTTTAATTAAATATGAATAAAAAAACAGAAGGTAAATAACCTTGATAAGAAAGATACCGCCGACAACATAATAACAACAACAGTGATAACGTTTCTCATAACATCAAGACGCTTACGTACATCGGTATGATTAATCTGCACACGTAAGAGATTTTGTCAGAACTTTATCATCATTGCTTTTATTCGACTGAAAAGAAATATTTGGCCTAAATGTTCGATGTCCTATGTGGGGAGTTATAATCATTGTATCATTATTATTAGTATTATTGTTATTATTATCATTATTTCTTTTTCTTTTCTTTTTTACGTATGTTTTGTAATCAAGTAATTTTTTTAGGCACTGATCGGTCCTTGCGTCATATGGTTGTTTCTTGTCTATGCATGGTTTTCCTTCTTTTTCTTCCCTTTTTTACTCCATCTATATGCTTCTCTTTCTCTTCTCTAATTATCTCTCATCCCATTTTTTCTTTTCTCTCGTCTTCTTTCTTTTTTTGTATCTACTCCTTTCCCCTATTCTCAGCTCCATACGACAATTTTTTCTTCTTCTTTTCTCTTTTCATCATTTATCTTTTCTTATTACTCTCCCTGTCTTTCCCCTTCTATAATTCTCTCATTCTCCCTCTCCTTCCTTTCTCATTCTCCCCCTCTCTTTCTTTTCTCTCACCCTTTCTCTCCATCTGTCCTCCTTTTCCTGCATCTTCGCTCACACCCTTTTCTCTCTCTCTCTCTCTCTCTCTCTCTCTCTCTCTCTCTCTCTCTCTCTCTCTCTCTCTCTCTCTCTCTCTCTCCTCTCTCTCTCTTCCTTCTCTCTCCTCTCTTCTCCTCTCTTCTCTCTCTCTTTCTCTCTCTCTCTCTTCTCCTCTCTCTCCTGTCCTCCTCTCTGCTCCTTCGCTCTCTCTCTCTCTCTCTGAGCTTCTCCCTTTCTTTCGCCTCTCCTTTCCAACTGTCCTCCTCTGTCCTGCACCTTCGCTTGCAGTGTCCATGAGCGCCTCCTGCGCCTCCTCCGCCCAGCTCCTCCTCCGCCGAGCGCATTCCCCGCATTCCATCTGGATCGGAGGGCGTGGTGTGACGTCCCTCTCTGCGAATACATGATGGAGCTCTTAAAAATAGCATTGCAGCTCAACGCCTCCCGTGCCTTCACCTCCCCTTGACGTCCACGCGGGCGCGCACGCTCTCCTTTCGTCTTGTTTTCCTTCTTTCGTTGTTGATTCTTCTTCTTTCTTGTTGTTGCTTCTTCTTGTTTTCTTCTTTTGACTCTTTTGTTTTGTTGTCTTTTGTCACCTAGCGGGTTTTCTGTTATTGCCTTCGTCTTCTTTCGCCTATCTTTCTTCCCGTCACCCTTCTCTACTTCTCTTCACCTTTTTTCTTTCTCTGCCTTCGCCTCCACTTCCACCCCTGCCTCATCTTCATTCACATCCACGTATGGTAAAAGATGCTTTTTTCCCCCTCCTCCACCTCTTGGCAGCAAAAATGCAGTCCTCCTACACCTCCACCACCACCCCTTCCCCTTCCCTCTCCCCTTCCCTCTCCCCCTTCCTCTCCCCCTCCCCTCCATCTCCCCCTCCCCCTTCCCTCTCCCCCTCCCCCTCCATTCCCACCTCCATCTCCTCTACTATCTATCTTTCATTTCTTCCAACTTCTACGTGCATTTTGGGCGACGTGATTGTCTCCATCCTCACCAGCCTCCCCACATCCACGCTACAACCCACGTACTCCAAACCCCACGAAACCCCCTTGTCCAATGGCGTAATTCGGTTCCCAGAGGAACCCTTTGATTAAGCGGCTTTAATCTTTTCGGCTTTGGCTTTGGCGGCGGCGGCTTTGGTTTTGACTTTGGCTTTGACTTCGGCTTTGACTTCGACTTCGGCTTTGGCTTTGGTTTTGGCGGTGGCGGGAGGAGGATCTGCTGTTGTTTTGTTCTGGTTCATCTTTATTGTTGCTTCCTTGGTTGACTCTGTTATCATTAACAGAGTTATCATTATTGTTGTCATGGTCGTATTTCGTCGTTACTTTTACGTCATTGGTCTTGTTATATTATCATTATTTTCATGAGTTATTCTCACCATCATTTTTTGTCGTTTTCATAACCTAATATCATCATTATCTTCCTTGTTCTTGTTGTTACCAGTATTGTTATTTTCACTCCTGTGGGTGAATTTGTTGTTTAACTTCTATCACAATAATTTTTACTTAGACCATGGTTATAAGAGTATTATTATTGATATTGTTATTATTACTATCATCATTGTTATTGGTATTAGTATTAGTATTCGTATTATGACTATTATCCTTATTATTACTATGATTATTGTTATTATCATCAATATATGTATTATTATCATCATTTTTATCACTATCATTAGTAATATTATCATTGTCATTATTATCATCATCATAATCATTATTATCATTTTTATTATATTATCATCATCATTAGCATTAATATTATCATCAACATCAACATTATCATCATTATTATCATTATTATAATTATAATCAACGTTTTTTTATCAAAATCATCTTTCTTATTATTATCATCATAATGATAGCAGCCATTATCATTAACATAATCATTATTATCACTAATCTTATTGTTATCATCAGTACCATTATCATCCCCATCGTTATTATTAGTATTACTGCTACTATTTTTACCATTATCATTAACAATATCATTGTGATTATTACCATCACTATCATCATCATCATCATCATCATTATTATCACACACAAACACACAGTGAAAACAACCATTATTACAAAAAAAACAAATGGGTATTTTACTCCATCTGAGAAAGATCCGTATACATATTTGTTCGATGTTGCAGCTGCATCTTCTGCATCTTCTTCCTGTGTTTGTTTACGTAAGACATTCGAAACCCTTTTTGTTTATGTTTTCACTTCTTTGATATTACTGTTCTGTTTATCTTTGTCTCTTATGTAACTTCTGTGCATATCAATGTATTTTCAGTTTTTTACTTTTTTATGTGTTTGTTTTGGGTCCTTTTTTTGTTTGTCTATTTGTTTCATTGATTGGTTTCCTGTTTTGTTGTTGTTTTTCCTTTATTTACTGATTGTCGCTTGATTTCTGAATTCGTTATTGTTATTACTGCTGTTGTTGTTGTTGTTCATGTTGAAGCTGGTGTTATTTCCCCTTTCTTTGTCAGCCATTTTTGCATTTTTCCTTCATTCTCTTTAATTTTTAAGTCATATTTTTAAAAAGGATAATTCGAGTATTCTCGGAACATGTTGTTTTTAATGGTGTATTTTTGTTTGTCTTCTCTCTTCTTTTCTTTCTGTTTTTCTCTTCCTTTCTTTTATCTTCTCCTTCTTATGTATTTCTTGTCTTTTTCCCTTCCCTTTCCCTTTTTTCTTTCCTTTCTTCCCTTTCATTTTTTATTCTCTCCCTTCCCTTTCCTGTCTTTTCCTTCCCTCTCCTTCATTATTCCCTCCCTTCCCTTTCCCCATTTTCCTTTCCTTCCTTCCTTCTCCTTCTTTATTCCCTCCCTTCACTCTCCTTCTTTATTCCCTCCCTTCCCTTTCCATTTGTCCTCTCCTTCTTTCTTTTCCAAACCTTCTCTGTTCTTTCACTCTCTCCACCTACGACCTTGTTCTTACCTTGTGACTTCCTCCATCGATTGCCCCCCTCTCCTCCCCTCCCCCCCCTCCCTTCAAAGTAATTTCTCCCCTCCCCCCCTCCCTTCAAAGTAATTTCTCCCCTCCTCTTCTCCCTCTCCCCCCCTTTGTTTTTTTCTCCTCTCATCTCTTCTCCTTTCCCTTCTTCTCGCCACTCCCTCCACTCCCCCTTTAGTCTTCTCTTTTCGCCCCTCCTCTCCCATCTCTCCCCTCCTCTCGTATCCACTATCTTCACCTCTCCTCTCCACTACCTCATTATCTCCATCCATCCCAAGTTTCCTCTCCTCTCCTCTCCTATTATCTCCTTTCCTGTCCTGCCCTCTCCTCTCCTCTCCAATCCTTTCCTCTCCTCTCCTCTCCATTCCTCTCCTCACTTCCCCTCTCCTCTCCTCTCCAATCCTCTCCTCTCCTCTCCTCCCCTCTCCTCTCCTAAATATGAATATGTGTGTCTAACTAGATGACTATCAGTTTTATCCTTCTCTGTTTCACTCTCGCTTTCCCTCTCTCTGTCTCCCTCTCTTTTCCTCCCGCTTTTTCTTATTCTTTCCCTCTTGCTTTCCCGCTCTCTTTTTCCCTCCCTTTCCTGCTCTCTTTCCCTCTCTCTTCC
>NW_028234419.1:4173191-4180691 GCF_977035675.1 Penaeus japonicus
ATTATCGTGAATCTACAAGTGTCATTTGGTTTAGTATGATGTGCAGTGATAACGCGTCATGGCGTTAAACGCGCGTGCGAGCACACACACACACACACACACACACACACACACACACACACACACACACACACACACACACACACACACACACACACACACACACACACACACACACACACACACACACACACACACACACACACACACACACACACACACATACACACACACACACACACACACACACACACACACACACACACACACACACACACACACACACACACACACACACACACACACACACACACACACACACACACACACTCACTTTTCGAGTGATCCGAATCATTTTGTATGAGAAACTCTGCGGATGTCGCGCTAAACATTTCATTTCCACATATACAGTAACCAAATTACAAATGAAATCAGAACTTGTCCACCAGCAGCGTATTTCTAGATGTTTATTAGTATGTGTGTGTGGGGGGAGGGCAGGGTAGTAGACCTCTTATTTGTTAACAGACATTACGCAATGGCCTCATAAACATGCCTATTATAATTAGATGTATCAAGGACAGATAACAGGGTTAGTGTGATGTCTTTGATAGCTTAGAGGAATATGCATTTTATGTTTTGCAGTAGAACAAAGGATTTCTAAGAACTTTTACTTGAAGTTTAGGTAATGTTACAATATACACAGTACTTATCCATTAAGTAATTAGTTGAATGTTTTAGTTATTGAATTTTGTATACATATATATATATATATATATATATATATATATATATATATATATATATATATATATATATATATACATATATACATACTCACAATTTTGGCATTTCTGAAATACATTGCATAATCATTATCCTTTAAATTCAAAGAATAGAACCAAATATTGATTTCCCACGACAGGTTCTGGGAAGACCTCCCTCCTCAACATAATTAGTGGACGCCTACCAGCAACAAGTGGAACCATCAATATAGGTGGGGAACCTATCAGCAAGCGCCACAAACGTCACATGTGTTATGTACTTCAGCAAGATGTGTTCTTCACTGACCTCACTCTTAAACAAACGCTTATGGTAATGCCATACCTCTGAACTGCAGTTTTTGTGTAATATCTACAGTGTTCCTTGTGGTGATTATATATCTTGTGTCATGTGTTTTATTGATTTATGTACTGTGATTTGAGAGTCTTCTCTTTATGTGGTCATCTATTTGATTATGTTTTCACGATTAGAGGACTTTCTTTTTATTTGATAATTTATTTAATTATCTGCTTATTTATTTAGTTATTTATTTTCACAGTACACTGCCCTTTTACGACTGCCAGACAGTATGCCATACCAGGAGAAGGTGAATCATGTGGACCATATCCTTGATATACTTGACCTTAAACGCTGTCAGGATACAAGTAAGTTACTTGGAAGACTTTGATCTGCCATTAATTAAAATTAATTCTTATGGATGACTTTCAAAATCACCTTTCACACACTGGTTATTGAGTACTAAACTATAAAAAATACTTTGTTAACTTGCAAAATGTATTTGTTCATGAGTACATTGTTTTTTTCTTCTAGATTATTTTTTAGAAAGCTTAATAAGTTTTATGGATGTATCTGCTATAACTAATTTGACAAAGTGACGTGAACAATCTCATCACACAAGTCGGCTAACTCACCACCATGTATTCATCTTTCAGTTATTGGCAACATGTTAAAAAGAGGTCTCTCTGGTGGAGAAAAGAAGAGGGCAAACATTGCCTGTGAACTTCTTACCAATCCTTCCATTATGCTTTTAGATGTGAGTCTTGTGAAATTAACTCTATGTCACATATGAAAGGAACAAAATGCATCATTCAAGGAGTTTCAGGAAATATATATTTTGAAACAAATTACTTTTGATTTGAAATACTGTTGAAAATTCAATATAGCTACATTTTAGATTCAGTATATGTATACATCAGCTATAAATCAGTTTTAAAAAGCACCTTACCCTTTTCACAGGAACCAACCTCAGGCCTAGATTCCAGCACAGCCTATAGTCTAATTTCAACACTTAAACAGTTTGCCGAGAAAGAGAACAAGACAGTTATTTTGACTCTGCATCAACCCTCCTCACAAATCTTTTACATGCTTGACAGCTTACTCCTCCTCTGTAATGGACAGGTAAATTATAACCCAGTTATTCTTTGCATTCAATAATTTAGATCTGATGAGAGTTACATGAAAAATCTGTGTTATCGTGTAGTGAAAGAGTTAGATGTGTCGTGAATTTACAGTGGCTATGAATTATGCATTGTTGAATTTTTGCTGTCAAGTGTTAGTTATCTTGAAATACTCATGGATTTTGTAATTTGATATATATATAGATTTGAATATTATCTTCTCCTTACTTAACTATAGAATATAACTATTTTGAGTATGGTAAGTTGCTAAGAGAATATTCCTACTTATGTTTCTTTCTTTATTTGCAATAGAATGCCTACTTTGGGGACACAAGAAAAGTTGTTGAACATTTTTCAAGAATAGGATTACCAATTGCTCCACACTACAACCCAGCAGACTTCATATGTAAGTTCTTCTTATCTTTTACATATGAACATTTATTACACATGCACATGACATATATATATGTATGTATGTATGTATGTATTTATATATATATATATATATATAATATATATATATATATATATATATATATATATATATATTTGTATATATATATATATATATATATATATATATATATATATATTTATATATGTTTATATATATTTACATATATATATTTAGATTTATGTTTATATTTATGTATTTATGTATATATAGAAGTTCTGGCTTGTACAATAAAGTTATACTATATCCACCTAAAAGTAACATATGACATTTTCCTTTTCTTTACAGTGGAAGTTGTAAAAGGTTCACCAGAAGTACAAGAAAGAGTAATTCAGGGTGCCAATTGTCCTGAACGAGGAAATACCTTTAACTTGTCTCAAAATATTACTATTCAGACCTCACCTTCCATCCATTCACTCTACAGCAAGTACTTATCATTGCATGATGGTCATACAACTTCAGGTATAGTTATATTACGGTTATTGTAATTTTGAAGGTGTTCTTATAAGATGATTCTTTTATAATGGGAGAAAACACAACATATGATATGTCATACAGATAGTGCCTCTTCATATTTTACCCTTTAGTGATTTTAGGTAATGTTACAAAGGATTTAACACTATAGCTGAACATATACTTTCTTTTCACAGGTGTAGATGGGGAGGAGTGTCCCTGGGACGATGACTGCAATTGTCAAGACCAGGGTTACCATGCAAAGTGTCCAACAGAGGTGTCTGTCACCATTACTGGAAATAAGAAAGAAACTTCAGTCTTTACTAAAATGGGTAGGGAAAATATGTTATGTTTCATTTTATTCTTTCCTGCAGCAGTTCTATTAATCACATTAATGTTTTATTTATAAAGTCTTCCCTAATGCTGGTAGTAGGGTATATAGAGTGTACATTAATATTATTTTATTTGCAGGTGAAGAAGAAGATAGTGGGAGATCTTCATGGTCAGAGGAGACAGAGAGTGAAGCCTCAGCATCAAGTTCATCAAGCGAAGAATATGTAGATAGGGTGTGGCCAACTTCCTTCTTTACACAGTTCAAAGTGAGTTTGAAACGAGTGAAGGAATTTCATTTCACATTTTTAATTTCCATATATTTTGTGAATATCTAAGCTATTGGTTCACCTCTATGTATGAAAGAAAAGAGAGCTAAAGGTGAAGGAAGTTTCAAGACATTCAGTTTTGGGTATCTAATCGAAGAGAGAAATAAAAAGTGTAGCAATTAACAAACTGCTTCCTTTCAGGTACTTACTCAAAGGAACTTCTGCGTGGCTCGTCCTTTCATCCTGTCTCGCCTCCACTGGATCCAAACACTAGGGTTAGCGTTAATAGCTGGTCTCCTGTGGTACCAAGCACCACGCAAAGAAAAGGCTCTTCATGATATCCAAGGTTGGATGTTCTTCTCCACAACCTATTGGATGATGTTCATGCTCTTTGCTGCCCTCCAGTCTTGTAAGTTGGAATAGCATTGACAAATATTACATTACATGAATACAAATGGAACTAGGTCAGATTTAAAGTTATTCTGCTTGTAGTAAAAGAGACTATTCTGCATGGCCTGTCAGAAATTATTTAATTTTGCTGTAACATTTTACATGATCTCTGTTGCATTAAATACAGATATATAAATTGCTGATTATATAAATAGTTGAATATGCAGTGCCATATGTGTAATGCAAAATAATAAATTCCATTGATTTTATATCCTGTATTCAATATTGCTAAAAGTGTAACAAACACTGACAAACAATTTAAAATTTCAGTCCCAAGTGAGAGAGAAGTTATAATGAAGGAACGAGCAAGTGGATCATACAGAGTTAGTGCATATTACTTGGCCAAGATGGTAGGAGAGCTGCCACTGACCTTCACGCTGCCCACTTTCTACATGCTCATATCCTACCCCATGATGGGAGGGACACACGTCGTAACCTTTATCAAGCATCTCATTGTGCTTCTTCTCAACACTTTAGTTGCTCAGGTAAATTTTGGTGGGTTTCATATAGTCAGAATTATCTGAAATTTATATGAATGATCAATCGTTATTTTTTCTATTATGTGCTAAATAAAAATATAGGATTTTATAACAAACAATTTTTCCTTCACAGAGCATGGGTCTTCTTATAGGAGCCATATGCATGGACCTACAAGTGGGCATCACGGTGTCTGCACTGTTCACACTCTTCTCGCAGCTGTTTGGGGGTTACTTATCTAACGACATTCCTTCTTGGCTCAGCTGGGCGAAGTACCTATCAATGGTCCATTATGCCTTCCAAAACATGAATATTATAGAGTTTTCAGATGGAACCCCTGTGAGGTATGAAAATGATCAAGTTCTTGTTCATATTTTTATCAAATTTTGTGCTGAGTGATAGTATCTAATAATACTCCTTCATCATAATATTTCTAGATTGTCAATAAAAAGTTGGATTTATTTTTGCTCATAGCTTCCAAATGAAACAGTCGAAGTCCTCCTGTCAGCTTTAAAAATTAAGACAAAAATCTCTTTTCCCACAGTTGCTCATTAGAGAACTCAAGATTCCAGAGCTGCAAAGATCCCAATAAAACGTATATTGAAGTGTCAGATATCCTGGAGGAAAGAGAACAGACTCTGCCTCTGTGGCTCAACACCACAATCCTTATCATGTTCATGCTATCAGCAAGACTGCTCACGTACCTCATGCTCAGATTCCTCCACCGACTAAAATAGCGTGAAGAAGGACTAGGGAATTTATGTTCCATTTGTGATTATCCAGTGTGTTGAAAATATTTTCACCTCATGAAATGTGAATTAAGAAAACAAAAGGTGAAAGCTACTTCAAGAATATTTTTTATCGTTTTGAACTGATGCAGCTACATATACTATATATACATATACCGAATTTGGAAAAGAAATAAAGATCTTCAGATTTTTCAGTTAGAAAAAGCAAGAATGAACTAGGGATCTGGCAAGGGCACCTGTAATGCCTCATTGATGGACCACATTTGACCTACAGTACGTTGCTCCCACTGCCCACATCTGCTTCCAGACAAAGGGAACGGAAGAGATCTTAGACAGCATTTATATTACTTTCAGCATTATCCAGTCCATAGATTTTTAGATTGTTAATATATATATATGTGTGTATATATATATATATATGAGTTGCCAATCTTTCTTTTGTAAGATTTTCTTCTTTTTTATGGAATCTTGTGATATACTCAAGGGTCTTTGATAGCACACCTTCCTGGCTGTTGAATATGTCTGGGGAAATGGAAAACAGAGAAAAATACAGGAATAGGGAAAGTAAACACACACACACACACACACACACACACACACACACACACACACACACACACACACACACACACACACACACACACACACACACACACACACACACACACACACACACACACACACACACACACACACACACACACACACACACACACACACACACACACACACACACACACACACACACACACACACACACACTCACACTCCTTACATAGTTATTTATAAACACACATGCATTATTTATAGACATACCATTTTTCCATTATATCCATTAATCTTCACAGATATGTAAATGTGTTTTACTAACAAAGCTTACATAGCAATATCTAGGTTGTATACTGAAAATTTTGTTATCCTAACTGTTGCATGAAGATTGTCATGTTAAAATTTATGGATTTGTAATTATGACACGCATATCCCACCCTATGTATTGGCTGTGGAATATGTTTTACAAATTCCATGGTCAATCAAGCAGTTCCTAGGGAGGTTTTATAAGGAAATAAACTCATGTATCATGAATTCCGAACTGTTACATTTTGCGCCATGAATTTTGTTGTGAAAGGGAAAATGGTAAACATATTTGTTTAATTCTTCTTTAAAAAGTGTGTGTGTGTTTCGAAGAAGTAAGGGGCATGCTAGGTCTAATATATGAAATTTAGATTTATACCAGTTGAACATTTTAAAGATTAAAGAAAAAGGAGTGCTTAAACCTGACAACCTCATTTTGATGAAAAGTTCATATTTTATAATTTCATGAGACAAGAGTCAGTGTTAGTAATGCAAGAATTCATAATCTAGTTATAAAATGACTAGACCCCTGTGATAATGTATATAAGATACCTTCTTGTGGCATTGCAGTAACCTGAGTTTGATGAAATTGCTGTACAGAATATATAAATGAAACAAAAAAGAAAAGAAAAAGAATGTGTTCAGTATATCTGTATTGCGCAATTACAATTTAAGTTCAAGATAAGTATTTTGTTTGAATAAGTGTATGCATTAGATATGCATATTGCCTAGACAGAGTCAGAAATGATGCTTGGGAGTCTGATATATCTCACTGGCTAAAATACATGATGGAAAAAGACTGGCTGTGGTTGTAGCAATCACTGACATTTTCAAGTCATCGGTTTAGCCTTGCAGTAAAACAACATAGAACGTAGTTATCAGCTTTTAATGGACAAAATAAAATAATTACTGAATGTCCTTTTGTTATGACTAGTATCTTTATTTCTTATGTCCTTCACATAGTCACAACATGAGGGTAGAGGCCCTTACCTTCTCTCTTAAGCAGTGTAGAGTGTTGGGTCCTATTTTTATATTTTTTATTCCCTAAGTGTAAATGTTCTCTTAAATGTCATGTAATGGCAGACAGGAACAGGGAGACAAGTGAACCTGTTTATCAAAAGCAATCGTGCCATGAGAGGGTGAGTTGATCTGTTGAGTAGTCTTGACCTTGCAAACTGTGTTACCCATTTCAGGGCTTTAGCCATCCTACATCAGTCATGTCAGGTTGGCCTCTTTTTGTGTATGGTGCTATGTTATCTAGAGGAGTCCTAGGTAATCATTTATTTAAA
>NW_028234419.1:4188191-4193191 GCF_977035675.1 Penaeus japonicus
CCTCTTTCACTTTCTCCGCGATGTTATTCATGAGACGTGTTATTTCACCAACCCAACTCTCTTTGGTCTGTTCACTGGGTGCTGTAAAGATATAGGAAACCCTCCCTTTTCTTCCTTCGTCCAACATCTCCAAGCCAAACGAGGCAGCCGGGTTGGCGTTCGGAAGGACGGCGAACACCTGTTCGACACGTAGGCTACTTTGAAATTTGTGGAACTTTCCTTCAGGGAGGGTGACGACCAGCACCTCGGTGAAGAGGAGGACGCGGTAGTCTTTCCTCTGCATCCCTGGACCTCTTATCTTGAAGGAACTGTGGAGTAGCAACGGCACCTTAATGTGCAAGTTGTAAGGACAGTCTTTCACTCCATCAATGAGGATACCTGTGTCCCCGCGACGATTCAGCTCCGTGAGCATAGTCACAGCTTCTTTCATAACGGGTCTCTCGTCCTCAGGAACCTTAGACAGGAAATTTTCCAGACTCATGAAATAGAAGTGCACTCTTTTCCACGAGGTTCTTAGTGATTCCCTCAGGTTGGGATGTTTTTCTAGGTTAGGCTCTGGTATATTACTCAAAGCTTCGATGATCAGAGGAGCATTCATTAAATAGTACTTGTAAAACTCAAGTTCTTCCCGGTGAGTGAGGAATGCTTGTGCCATCGATGAGTATGAGTGACGCGAATAATATAGGTCGCTATACAAATCATGATGCATTTTTTCTAGTGCATCTACACCGCGTAGAAGATTCTGCAACTGTGGAGACAATTCCCTGGCAGCTTTTATATCACTTAAGGAAGTCAGGTAATTGTACTCTTCCGTCAGAAAGTGGTTGATAGAATCTTCCATTGAGCTTGGCTGCGCTCCTTCTTCTTCAGCATAAGGAAGTGTGTCATTTGAAAAGATGCGCTCAGAATCTACCATGTTCAGACCCAAAGATTCATAATAATCTTCTGTACTAATCTCAGAATCCTCAGAATAGGGAGGACTTTCATACCAAGACGCCGATGATGCTATGTTATTGTCATCTTCACGGACGACATTAGTATAGCCTGACTCCTTTTTCCATCTGGAGAAAAGTCCCTTCTTTGCAGTGTTTCGGCCCTTTTTTGTCTCTTCTTTCGATTCTTTAATTAAGGTTTTTGATTTCTGACCGAACAAGAAATTGATACCTGGGGTACTGTCTCTCCAGGAAGGAGTGGGTTCAATTACACCGTAGATGGGCTCTTCGCTGTCGCAGGGAGGAAGAGGCGGCGGACTTTTGGATGCAATGGCGCAGTTCTCGTCCATGTCTCTGGGAGGAAGAGGCGGCGGACTTTTGAATGCAATGGCGAAGCTCGCGTCCATGTCTCTGTGAGGAAGAAGCGGCGGACTCTTGGATGCAATGGCGCAGTTCTCGTCCATGTCTCTGGGAGGAAGAGGTGGCGGACTTTTGGATGCAATGGCGAAGCTCACGTCCATGTCTCTGGGAGGAAGAAGCGGCGGACTCTTGGATGCAATGGCGCAGCTCGCGTCCGTGTCTCTGGCAGGAATAGGCGGCTTGTTTCTTGGAGAGAAGTGCGAGGCCAGAGTGAGCGTCGCCGGCTGCTTGTGAGGGTGTGTGTTGGCGGGCTTCTTCTTGGGGTCCTCGGGCAGACTGGGTGCCGAAGAATGCAGAGGGAGCTTGGGTTCGGTGGCTTCTCTGTGGTGAGCAGAAGGTTGGCTGTGAATTCATCTAGACGGCTAAATGTCTCAATACATGTTCACACATAAAAGTATATGTGAAACTCTCTCTCTCTCTCTCTCTCTCTCTCTCTCTCTCATTCTCTCTCTCTCTCTCTCTCTCTCTCTCTCTCTCTCTCTCTCTCTCTCTCTCTCTCTCTCTCTCTCCGTCTCCATCTCTATCTCTATCTCTATCTCTATGACACACACACACACACACACACACACACACACACACACACACACACACACAAACACATAATTTAGGGCGTTCAGTGTTCCCTTCACTAATGCATAAACACCTCTCATATTAGACCAGGAGCCCATGACGGGTAGCTAAAAAAACAGACCAATTTTCTCTTGTGTCATGATGATTTATGTACATCCAAATGCATAAATATGAAAGCCTTCTTGTGGGTGTGAGGGTCATACAAAAGGGTTGAATAAGGTAAGCTAAACCCGCTCAGAGACCTTTGAAGCAAATGCCAAAATGTCATGAGATATGGGTAAATGGTGGGGGGGCGATGTTTCTGAGCTAGATTAGCTCAGAAGTGGGCCCAATGAAACCAGCTGCCAAATGGACATTTTCAGTGGTGGGATAACCCTGCTAGATGCCCCCCAGAAGCCACTCTCATCTACCAAAAAGGAAACTATATTAGCTGATAATGTTCACAGCTGGACATTTAGTAGATGCCCCCAAAACAACCCCTGAAGATAGATAGAGTAGCTCAGAAGTGAACCCAATGAAACCAGTTGCAAAGTACGTACCACCACCCTTAGTTTCACGAATAGAAGCTTCCAGGCAGTTTCAGTGGTGGGATACCCCGCCAAGATTCCCCAGAAAACCATCCCCCAGAGGTGAGCTACACTCGCTCAGAAGTAAACTCAAGGTAACCGATAACAATTGGTAAGCATCCATTGCACGACATTCTCGGTGGTGGGATACCTGACAGATTAAGGAATCCTTTTTCCTACATTCTATAGCAGATATACTAGCCATGCCACACTTGTTTCTGAGCCCAGCCATCGCTACCCATGCTCGTATTCCGCCGTGAGCTTGCCAACGACTTTGCCTCATGTAGGTCAACCTAACTTGACCTAAGCTCGAATCGAGGGGAGTTCGCAGAGTTCATCAGTCGCCAGCTTGCAAGGCAGGCCTCATGCCCCATAACCCCTGCCCATTTCGACTCTGACTGGACCCCCAAGGGTAAGGCTGGCCGGAGATCGCAGCCTCGAAGGGCGCCCACCCACGGTCTCCACCGAGCATTACCTTCCGTGAGCGCTGGTATCCGTCTCTAATGAACCGGCGCTGCAGAATGTGCAGGCAGAATAAGAATAAGATGATGGTCCAGACCATGCAAAGCGTCTGCAATGTGACCCTGTACCAGTATGGGTGCTTTGTGCTGTGGCACCCTCGGCCATAAGCACAGGTGGCCTTCCTCTTGTTCATCTCTTCATTGCGACAAATGTAGAAAAGAAGTATGAATGAGAGTGAATATCCAATGGTGGTTTTCATCGGAAATGTATTTCGAAACAGGTCAAATACATCTCTTGCATTGTCAAGATATTCAGTCTCATCCATGCCTATTTACCACTGCCATACTTCTGCCTCAGACTAAGTATAGAGAACATAATGAGCTGCTATGGATTCTATACTATAGTTTTAGTCGTTTAGATGGCCTATATAAACTCCATAATATAATAAACCACAACAATTGACTATCACGAAAAACAAGTGAGTGAAAAGGGACGCGAAAGACCTCTCTAAAATATAACCTGTTTGGTGTGTCACGCAGATCGCATCCAGCGGGGCAACCAGGGGACATTGTGTTTGGCCGCCAAGGCTCCACGATACCAAAACAAAGCGAGTCCCTTCGCTGCTTTTTCTGCGTGAGGGTGGCAGTTATTTCCTTGTTACCACCAATTGAAGCATGAGGAGAAATGCTGCTTCATCAGCTATTTTCTTCATGTCACTATGTTAATGCAAACACATGCTTATTGTCTGTACTGTAAATACAACATGCACCACGATGCATTAGGAGCTACATTATTTTACCTCAATCATCAATATGATTTGCTGTCTCCTTTGCCCGTTCAGGAATGATTGCTTCATTCATTTCTGTTTCGCTATAAACATAAAATGGTCATGTAATCTGTGCCTTTTCACTTATTTAAATAATGAGTATAGAAGATAGTGATTAATTTTGTAATGATATACCAGTACTGGTATTTTTCGGGAGATATTGTAACCAGTCTCGTTGTGTATATCATATAAAATAATTATTGATCATTTTAGTAGCAGCCAAACAACTGCATTACAACCACTATGACTCATTCTACTAAAAGATGCGCCACAGGTTCGCTCAACCTGCTGTCTGTCTTGCCCTAGATTGCATCGGGATGTGAAGGAGAAACAAATGTTTGTAAAATGGAATCGGAGTTGTCTTTATTTTTCTAAGTGTTTCTTCGTGATACTTTGAATGGTGGTGTTAAACATTTGCGACTGGTTTCTTTGGATTACTTCTGACTCCCTTTTGGTGACTTTCTGGGGGGGTGTTGGCGGGTACCACCACTGAAACTGCCTGGGAGTGTCCATTCGCGATACCTAGGATTAGGCTAAACATTTTGTTACTAGCTTTATTGGGTTTGGTTGTGACCTAATCGGTTCTTGATTCTGTTTGGGTGGCTGGGTTGGCCTTTAAGGGGACGTCTGGCTGGGGTGATGTCCCCATTCGTGCTACCTCGGGTGGTATTAAACATTTTGCAATCGGTTTCATTAGGGGCACTTCTGACCAAATGTAGCTAACTTTTGGGGGATGGCATTTTGGCGGTGTCTTGATGGGGTACCCAGCCGTCGAAACTGCCAAGTAGTGTCCATTCATGATACCTGGGATGGTACTAAACCTTTTTTTCAACTGGTATCATCTGAGCTAAATTAGCTTACTTTTGAGTGGTGGTTTTATGGGGGATGGGATGTCTGGCAGGGATACCCCATCACTGAAAAGGTTTGGCCATTCGAGATACCTAGAACGGCAATAAACATTTTGCAACTGCATTCATTGGGTTCGTTTCTGAGCTGATCTAATCAGATCACTCTGGCGGGGGTATCTCACCTCTGGCGGTGTCTATTCATAGGAGGAAAAGAGGAACATTTTGGCATCTATCTTATTCAGCCTTTTTGCATGATCCTCACAGCCACAGTCACCACTAGATGTTCGGTAGATTTTCATATTCGTGCACTTGGATTTACATCCACCATTATGAGACAAGAAAAAAATGGTTCGGTTTTTACCCACCTGACCAATCT
>NW_028234419.1:4220691-4225691 GCF_977035675.1 Penaeus japonicus
CTTCCTCTTTACCAAACTTTCCCTTTTCCTCTACTGTTATATTGCCTTTTCTCTCTTCTCCTTCATTCATCATCCTCTCTCTTCCTCCTTCAATATTCTTTCCTCCCTTTTTTATTTTCTTCTTTCCTGTTTCCCTCTTTATCTCCCCCTCTTATCGTTCCTCTCCTTCTTCTCTCTTTTTTGTTATTTTTCTTTCATTTTTGTTCCTTCCTTCGTTTCTTCTTCTTCATAATCCCGCCTTTCCCTCTTCCTTACATCCTGTCCCGTTCCCTCTCTTCATCTCTTCTTTCCTTCCTCCTTCTGCCTTTTTCTCTCTCATTTTTTCATCTTTAATTAACGTCCTATTCTCGCCTCCCGCTTCTCTCTCGCTCCAGCCTCCCCTCTTTCCCCTCCCTCCCATTTCCACCTCCTCTCCGCTCCACATTCCTCCCCCCCTTTCCATCCACCCCTCTCCGTTCCACACTCCTCCTTACCCCACGCCCCCTTCACCCCACCCACCCCTCCCTTCCCCACTTTCCTCTCTCTGACCCCACCCTTCCCCCTTCCCCCTTCCTCTTTCCGCCCCTCTCCCCTCCCCCTTCCTCCATCATCTTCTCTCCACCCTCCCATCCCCGCTTCCCCCCATCTTCCTCTCTCCACCCCCCCCCCCCCACACCCCTTGTAACACAGCTCAGAGGTGATCTCGCAGGTAGAATGACGCCTCGAGCGTGACGCCCACGTTTGATCCTTCTAATCCCCCGCCCTCACGCTGCGGCTTGTCATATCCTGGGCATGGGCGGGGGACGTGGGCGGGTTGGGGGACGTTGGGGGTCGTGGGCGGGATGGGGGACGTTGGGGGTCGTGGGCGGGGTGGGGGTAGTCGTGGGCGGGGTGGGGGTGGTCGTGGGGGCGTGAGTTGTGAGGAAAAGTAGGAGGGGAGAGGTGGGGAAAAATGGGGGTGTCATGGTACTAGGAGAAGGAGAGAGAAGGAGGAGAAGGAGAAATAGAAAGAGAAATAGAAAGAGAAGATGGATCAAAAGAAGTAAAAGAAAAAGAAGGAGAAAGAGAAGAGGGAGAAGAAGGAGACGGAGAAAAGGGTGGAGAGAGAGAAGTAGAATAGGAGGGGAAGAGGAAAGGAGCATGTGTGGGGGGCGTGTATAAGTTACGCGTGACTGTGTACGTGGGGCTGTGGATGGGTAAGGGATGTGTTTGGGAGGAGAGCCTCATGTGTGTGTGTGTGTGTGTGTGTGTGTGTAGGTGTGTGCTTGTCCATGTGCATATGTGTGAGTGTGCATCCTGTCTGTTTATGTATACAAACACATGAACGTATGAGTCGTGTGCAACACTTTTCTGTGTCTCTGTGTGTACGTATTCAGATTGTGTTATATAATATGTATGGCTTTTCATAAGAATTATTTATTGCATATGATGGAAATATGACAGTAAGACAGATTACTGTGACATGACTATGAGATACGAGATTTTGTTAAGCTGATTTCCATATTGTTTACCAATTTCTTCAGTGTTTTCCTTCTAGATTCTCGGATTAGAGATTCTCACTTTAGAAAAAAAAACGAAAAACAAAGAGAAATTAGATAACGCGGGATTCTTGTGTATATTGTCACGAATTTAGAATAATATTGCATGATACAAAAACAGGATTCATAATCATACTGTTGTATTTTTTGTTATAATTGTATTTTTTTTAATTATGTATTATCATATATATTTATTACTGTTATTATCGGGTAACTCTCATTTATGTTAGAGTCTGAGACCTTTTTTTACGTAGTCATTTCTGTCCCGAAAAATATTCAGTAATTTGAACATATTTATGTAAGTCTTTCCAAGGCCATTAGCGTATCAATTCACAAGATCCCGCGGCCTCATTCAGCCAGCATCTCCCTCTGCTTCATCTCAAGCACATCAGCGCCTAATGCCCTCCCTCTCCCTCCAGCCATGTGCAGCGTGACCGGCGTATTGCTGGGGGTGGCGGAGGTGAAGCTGCCCCTTCGGCGCCTCCCTCAGGAGGTGCGGACGCACGTGGCCATCGTGTCCCACGGCGCCGTGCTCCACGACGAGACAGCCAAGAAGAAGGAGCACCAGGAGGAGTTCCTCGAAGACCGGAACAGATTCATCGGCGAGGTGGACGGCTACTACGCCCTGCAGGAGGTGTCGCTGGAGATTACTGACGGGCGGTGCGAGGTCAAGCGAGGTCACGATGTCGTCCTCAAGCATCGCATCTGTGACGTCATCATCGCCACGACCGTCCCCGAGCACTCGCAGCGCGTCGTGTACATCACCCGCGATGACAACTTCGGCCGCGCCGCCGTCGTGCTGCAGATGATGTCGCTCAAACACGTCGAGAAACTGCTGGCGTTCTTCCCGCAGGCGTCGAGCGCCGCGCTGGCGCCTCCCCCGTGAGTGGACAGGTCTCCCCCCCTCCCTCCCTCCCTTCCTCCCCCTCATCCTCTCTCTCTCTCTCTCTCTCTATCTATCTATCTATCTATCTTTCTCTCTCTTTCTCTTCTTCCCCCCCTCTCTCTCTCTCTCTTGTCCTCCCCCCTCCCCCTTTCTTTCTCTTTCTTTTCTTCTCTCTATCTGTCGCCCCCCCCCCTCTCTCTCTCTCTCTCTCTCTCTCTCTTTCTCTCTCACTCTCTCTCTCTCTTGTCCTCCCCCCTCCCCCCTTCTTCCTCTTTCTCTTCTTCTCTCTATCTATCGCCCCCCCCCCCTCTCTCTCTCTCTCTCTCTTTCTCTCTCTTTCTCTTCTTCCCTCTCTCTCTCTCTCTCTTGTCCTCCCCCCTCCCCCCTTCTTTCTCTTTCTCTTCTTCTCTCTATCTCTCGCCCCCCCCCCTCTCTATCTATCTATCTCTCTCTCTCTCTCTCTCTCTCTCTCTCTCTCTCTCTCTCTCTCTCTCTTTCTCTCTCACTCACTCTCTCTCTCTTTCACTCTCTCTCTTTTCCAATGATAGTTTTATTGTGCACATGATTAACATCTATCAATATGTTGAATAGAATATACGTTATGAAAATGAAATACACTTGTTCATAATATCTTTCCTCTGGGATTTTGATTACATTGGGAAATCATTATATTAATAACAGTTTGTGATATAAAGCACATCGTCTACGACAGAAAAGACCGCACGGATAATCGGCTTTTGTGTTCCAGAAATGGACTCCTTCCGGGCTCGGTGTCGCCCAAGGACTCGCGGGCGTCCTGGAGCCGCGGGATGGGCAAGAAGATCTCCTCCATCCTGACGTCCCTTGCTACCAACAGCGGAACCAAAAGGACTCCATCACGCCCCGAGGACCGCGTCGCGGACGTGATCGTCACCCCCTCGAGCGACGCCAAGGAAGGGGGCTATCCCGAGTCCGACTCGCCGTCCGATTCGGACGAGGGCGAGGACGAGTCCAGCATCGAAGACAGCGACTCCAAGTCCGACAGCAAGTTCTACGAGGACCACGGTCTCGACAAGGCAGTCCAGGAGAGCCTCTACGACGATGACTCGGTGGACTCCGTGTCGCAGGGCAGTGACTCCTCCCAGGCAGAGGCCAATGCAGCTGTGATCGAGGCGGAGATCAAGTTCTTCGTGGATACTGACGCGGAGTTCCTGAAGGCCCTGCAGAGCCTGGATGAGGACCGAGAGAGCCTGACCAGTGAAGAGACACCTCAGTTCATACGAGAGAAGTTAACCCTGCTGTTTGCCCAGATTAAGGCCCTCATTCTGCTTCACCAGGAGCTTCACGCCGAGTTCGAGCGGAGTGGCATCAGCCCGCAGCTGCTGAGCGAGGCGATTGTGGGCCACCGGGACGATTACGAGAAGTACGTTTACTTCATGGAGAACATCCCCACTGTGGACGGCATCCTCTCTGCGCACGCCGACTACTTTAGGGCCAATATGCCGGAACTGCCGGAAAAGCTGAGGAAGCCACGCATGCGCCTCCACTATTATGTCCTCACACTCGAGACTTTGCTGAAGAAGGTCAGCACCCAAGAGGAGAAGAGAACTGTCCAGGAAGCGATTGACGTCCTCAAAGTTCCTCTGAAGAAAGCCGACTCGAAGCTCTTTCTTGGAGCTGTCATTGGGTCGCCCTTTGACCTCTGCAATTTCGGCAACCTGATCCGACACAGCGACTTGCACCTCCGACGCGGCGGAGACCTGCCGAAGCGAGTGTACCATGTACTCATGCTGAAGACTATCATCCTCATCACGTTATCACAAGGAAGGAATTACAAATACATCACCAGTTTTCGGATGGACCAGGTCAGCATTGGGAAACGTCAAGGACGAGGAGTGCTCTTCACTCTGGAGGTTCGAAACGGCCCTCGAGGTCAAACTGTTCCTTACGTGTTCAAGGCCAAGAACATCAACATACAACAACAGTGGATCAACGATATAAAGTTCATTCTAAGTGAGAGATCGCAGACTTCTACGCCGAGGAACAGTTTCATTGAGGGGGATTCCGAATTACGTAGTAGCGGCAGACGAAGTAAATTCCGCAGAGGACAGTCTATTGAGAGGATTTTGAACAAAGGCACTTCTCAGTCAAACAGCAGTCCCGAAATTAACATGGAAGACGAGAGTGATATGGCTGGAAACGCCTCTAGCTATGGCAAACCTCGCCGCCGAGGAGCAGTCAGGAAACACGCGAGTGCTCCTAGTCGCCCCCGGCCTGTGGTACGGCAGGCAAGCGGATACACCTCAGACGGAGACCCTAGCCACAACTGGAAGACTCAAACGGCATCCTCACCGCTGGTAGTGTGGACGGTCTTTCCTCAACTTGAACTTCTTTTTAAGGCTTCCTCTCTGGACGAAAAGGAAAGCCGTTTTTCCCAACTAACGTCAGTACTTGATCATGAACGAAAGTACATTGCATGTCTGAATGAGCAACTCGGATTGCTTCTAGACGAAGAAGTCCCCCGACCTCCACCTAGTATAGTCACGCATATGAGAACCCTCTATGACTTCCACGAGAGGACCTTCTTGCCTGCACTTGAAGATGCCACCGCCGAGGGC
>NW_028234419.1:4233191-4238191 GCF_977035675.1 Penaeus japonicus
TTACCTTACTTAACCTTCCCTTACCTTACTTAGCCTTTCCTTACCTTACTTAACCTTACCTTACCTTACTTTGCCTTCCCTTACCTTACTTAACCTTCCCTTACCTTACTTAACCTTCCCTTACCTTAGTTAGCCTTCCCTTACCTTACTTAACCTTCCCTTACCTTACTTTACCTTCCCTTATTATCCCTTACCTTACTTAACCTTCCCTTATTATCCTTTACCTTACTTAACCTTCCCTTACCTTACTTAACCTTCCATTACCTTACTTAACCTTTCCTTACCTTACTAACCTTCCCTTAACCTTCACTTATTATCCATTACCTTACTTAACCTTCCCTTACCTTACTTAACCTTCCCATACCTTACTTAGCCTTCCCTTACCTTACTTAGCCTTCCCTTACCTTACTTAACCTTCACTTATTATCCTTTACCTTACTTAACCTTCCCTTACCTTACTTAGCCTTCCCTTACCTTACTTAACCTTTCCTTCCCTTATTATCCCTTACCTTACTTAACCTTCCCTTACCTTACTTAGCCTTCCCTTACCTTACTTAACCTTTCCTAACCTTACTAACCTTCCCTTATTATCCCTTACCTTACTTAACCTTCCCTTACCTTACTTAATCTTCCCTTACCTAATTAACCTTCCCTTACCTTACTTAACCTTTCCTTACCTTACTTAACCTTCCCTTACCTTACTTAATCTTCCCTTACCTAATTAACCTTCCCTTACCTTACTTAACCTTCCCTTACTTAATTAACCTTCCCTTGCCTTACTTACCCTTCCATTACCATGTGTAGGTAAGAGATGATAAAATTATCCATGATAAAAAAATAATAATTTTGAGAGGTGAGATGACATTGTTAAGTTCTGTATTTACATTTTCATGACTGGAGATTGCTTCCAGTGATGTTTAAGACTGTTGTTTGTTTATTGTATTTTTTCATGACATCATATCAGCATGGCCAGATTTTAAAAAAATAATTTGCACAATCTTTTATTGCCATTGCAATAACACATCTTTGAAAAACTATGTAAAAGCCTTTTAACCCTTTCCCGACGGGTGCACTTTCTACGCGAAGTCCCATATGCCGGGCGATTGCAATATTGCAATGAAATCGTCACAATAGGATGACGCCCCGGAACGGGAGTTTTTGGCTGTGTCACACGGGTGTGACGCACCGTCGTCATTGGGTTAATGTTTTTTTTTTTTTTTTTTTTTTTTTTTTATTTGTAAGTGGTCACTTGTGATTTGTTATGAACTAAAGGAAGTTTTACTGAATCACTGGAATTATAAGAAAAAACAAAATGAGCAAAGAGATGCAAGAATATCAATTGATAGCAAAGCAAATCTCTGTGATGCCCCCTAGGAGAACCACTATCTTACAACATCTATTTGTTGTATGTTTTGGTGATGCTTTTTCATTTCATATCATAAATGTTGTCTCAGAAATCCAATATTACTATATCTACTCTGCTGTACTTATTCCTTGCCCTTATATCTTACAGGGTTATATTCACAATGTATCGACGTGCTGCTTGCAATTTCGTGCGCCCCCTTTGGTGTACCAGTCAGAACGTCATCAGAAGATGTGCAACTGAAGCTCCTGTTGTGGTAAAGAAGAAGCGGAGAGTTTTAGCCACAATTGGAAAGGCTATCGGTGGTGTGGTTGTAGCAGGACCAGCAGCTGTAGGAGTGTACTATGCGTGCAGTGATGACTTGACCAAGAGACAGATAAGGGTCACTGTTGAGGGAGTAGGAAGATTTTTCAGGTAGGTAGAGCCTCTGCATTGTGTTTCATTGTAATCATTGTTTTGATCATTTTTATTTATCTTGCTACCATTTTTGTAATTTAGTGATACCATTCAAAATGTTTACCTGATCTCTATTTACTTTTGTGTAATTATATGCTACATCAGTGATTATATAGTTAAGTTTGATCTATCATATTACACCTACAATTGTATTATATACAGGTCTTTTAATGACAAAAAACAATATATCATTAGTTTCACATACTTTTCAAGGAAATAATGATTTTAGAACCCTAATTCAACAGGAGTTTGAGTATTGGCCTGGTGATCTCCCTAGACTACAAGTGGTCAACTTATGGCTTGGATGAGGACAGTGATCTTTATTCGGAGGCATTATCAGGTGCTCACCAGAGATCAGCCGAGAGAATTCTTGATGGTTGTCTCAAGGTAAATGTTGATTATGTCACACCGGAATGCTATGTATAGTATGAAGCATAGAAGAGATTGAAAGACAATATTAATATTACCATTTATTTGGACATTTTACAGAATGGTGGATTGTATGTAAAGCTGGGCCAGGGGTTAGTCTCTATGAATCACATACTGCCAAAGGAATATCTAGATACGTTAAAGGTGAGTTGTCGACCAGTGGGACCTCGAACATACATCACTATGTTGTGTACAGTGGAGCACAAAGTATGAGAAGCAAACTTGTTTTTTCATTCCATTGAATCAGAAATAGATATTTCTGAAGTTGTGGTAATTATTTAAGATATGTATTTCAACTTTTTAGAAATTGTAGATAGATAAGATGGTATGAATATTTTGTATTGGAATTATTGCTAGATTATATTATTTGGTCCTGAATATATAATGAAATGTGTTGGATGTAACTGTAAAGTGTAGCATGGATATTTTTTTTCCAATTTTTGTACATGGGATTTTAATTTACATAATTTTTATTATTTTTTTTATCTATTGTATCCTTTAGGCTCTGCAAGACAGATGCCTCAACCGCAGATGGGATGAAATCGGCACACTCTTTCAAGAAGACTTTGGGTGTTCCCATAAAGATCTATTTAGTGAATTTGATGATGAGCCCATTGCCGCAGCCAGTCTAGCACAGGTGAGTGATGAGCATCATGATTTTGTGTCAGCTGTTCAGAATATTAAAAAGAAAAAGAAAAAAAGGAAGCTGACCTCATATTTAAATAATATTGGCACATTTTCATACAAAGGTTTTAGAGTATTGGCCCCCTCCTCCCCAATACATGTTTCAGCAATATTTTTCTGACAAATGTGATATTCATGGTTATATTCTTAATATTCTTTTTTAAGGTATTCCGTGCAAAGACACACGGGGGCGAAGAGGTCGCCGTCAAAGTGCAATACATAGACCTTCAGGATCGGTTCTGGGGAGATATCACCACCATTGAGTTGCTCTTGGAGATCATACAAACAATGCATCCCAAGTTTGCCTTGAAATGGGTCCTTAAGGTAAAGGACTTGTGCATTTTTTATGACTGGGATGAATAAGGGAGAGTTCCTATCATTAGTGAATGTGCTCTGATGTTGTCTACATATATGACATCTTAGGTAACTTATATTCACAATGATCTGCAACATACTGAGAACATTCACCTTTTCCCAGATTTTATCCAGCTTCATTTTAGGTTCTCTTGTAATACTCAAATTTTGCAATGATTGAACTTGTTTTTCTTCTTTATTCAGGATTTGAAAGGCACCTTGGAGCAAGAGCTTGACTTCATTAATGAAGGGCACAATGGGGAGCGCTGTGCAAAAGAACTTTCAAAATTCAAGTATGTTCATATTCCAAAAGTCCACTGGGATTGCTGTAGTAAGGTAGGTACAGACATTGTTTTTGCATATTTTTGTTATATTATTTAGTGATGATAATGGTTAAGGTTACCTTTATTTTCAGATTGTTTCTTGTCTTTGGAATTAGATTGTTAATATTTCCTTATTTTTTAGATATAGTATTTTGTTCTTAGAACATTGTATTTGTCTGCCGTTGTGGGATTTTTCTGAGATCATGAATGAACTCCTTCTCACCAAGGAAGTTTTTAACTTATTTATTTTTAACTTATTAATTTATTTTTATACTGATAAGGAGCAAGGCCTGATTAAGACTTTGATTTGAAAGCATATTCACTGTTAGATTAGAAAATGTGATGTTAAAAGGATGAGATCCAGTGACATTTGCCATGAATTTAGTTTTGTAATAGTAGACATTAGACATAGAAAAACAATTATGTATAACCAAAATATATCTAAAGATATAATAATCAGTAAAAAAAATATAAGAAAAAATACCATAGCATCAGTTTAATAATCTGCTTAAAATGGAAAAGATTTAATAATCTGCTTAAATGGAAAAGAAAATCTTTCATATTTCCAATATCTTGTAGGCTCTAAGCACTGAAACATGAGATGAAACAAGTGAAACATTAAAATATGCATACAAGTTATGTCATGGCCTTACTTAAAGTCACTGACTTTAGATCATGATGAAGTGGTCCTCACTGAGTCATGCAAAGTCACATTGCAAAATCCATCTTATGCTTGGCTAGTACCAAAGAAATTGATAAAGGAATGTTACCACTGAAGTGTCATGACCAAACATAGTTATGATAATGATTAGAAAATATAGTTATGGAAAAGCTTGATCCCATTAGTCAGCAATTTGATGCCATAGTAAAATTCATAGATTGGTAATAATGGAAAACAATATATATATATATATGTGTGTGTGTGTGTGTATGTGTGTGTGTGTGTATATATATATATATATATATATATATATATATATATATATATATATATATATATATATATATATATATATATTTGTATATATATATATATATATGTATTTTATATAATATATATATATAATATATATATATATATATATATATATATATATATATATATATATATATATATATATATATATATTTATATATAATATATTACTGCAAAAATGCAGAATGCAAAGCTACTGTTACAGATAGTAATGCATTGCTGTAAAAATCACTCTGACCTCATAACTATTGTGTGCTGTGTATTCTATATTTTAGTGCACGTGTAAACAAGAGAGTGGAGAAAATTATTAAGGTAATGCATCTCTAATTGTCTTCTCTTTATTTTTTTTCCTTTCTTTCCTTCTTTCTATTTCAATTTTATTTTACATAACTTTCATCTATTCAGCTTTTTTGAT
>NW_028234419.1:4243191-4250691 GCF_977035675.1 Penaeus japonicus
AAATGTAATGATAGTGTCAGCAATTGAATTAGCAATGGTAAAAATACTTTTATTAGAATTGATAGTTGTGATGATGAGGATAATGATCATAAAGATCCATTGGTGGTATACTGAAAAAATGCAGAATTTAGAGTCAGTATGGATAAATAAATGAAGCAAGGAGTAAGTAGGTATGACCAGCAGTGCATAAAATATTGAATGCAGTTGACAGAGCTCTTATCAAAGCAGGGGATAGAGAGTGTTAAGTTGGTGTGAATGAGGATTTGCAATTCAGCAAAGCAATATATATAACTGTGAATGCTAGATTCTTAAAGATTTGATAAACGAAAGACTCTCTCTCTCTCTCTCTCTCTCTCTCTCTCTCTCTCTCTCTCTCTCTCTCTCTCTCTCTCTCTCTCTCTCTCTCTCTCTCTCTCTCTCTCTCTCTCTCTCTCTCTCTCTCTGTTTTGATCTCTCTTGATCTCTTTTTTATGTGTGTGTCTGTGTGTGTGTTTGTTTGTGTGTTTGTATGCGTTTGAGAGAGAGAAAGAGAGAGAGAGAACAAAGGAGTGAGTGAGTGCGAGTGTGAGTGTAAGTAGAGTATGAGTATAAATGTAAGTGAGAGTGTAAGTGTGATGCATGTGTGTGTGTGTGTGTGTGTGTGTGTGTGTGTGTGTGTGTGTGTGTGTGTGTGTGTGTGTGTGTGTGTGTGTGTGTGTGTGTGTGTGTGTGTGTATTTGTTTGTCTGTTTGTTGTTTGTTGTGTGTGTGTGTGTGTGTGTGTGTGTGTGTGTGTGTGTGTGTGTGTGTGTGTGTGTGTGTGTGTGTGTGTTTGTGTTTGTTGTGTGTTTGTGTGTGTAAGTATGTGTGTGTGTAAGCATGTTTGTTAAGTGTATAGCAGGGAAGGAATGCATGTGTACATGTGTGTGGGCAAGTTTGCAGAGGTGGGTGTGTGTGTTTAGGTATATAGGCTTTTTTACCTAAGAAAATCATATTAATCTAATCTTATCTTCCATAAATTTAGGAAAAAGCTTTCAAGGTTAGTCTGGATTCACATTGCCAAATTTATTCTTACTGTTCGCTGTTGTGTACCATAGTTTTAGCTCTTGACTATATTCATACCCTTATCTTATATATATAGCTCTGTGTTTATCTTTTAGCTTTGAAGAGCTTGTAAGTTTAAATTCTTTTAGGTTGAGATCCTTAGTATGTGTATGCATACAAATATTTTTCATATATGTTGTGTAGTAGCCTCTGTTAATATTTATACACTATTTTAATCTTTCTTTTTATTCATCCACTCCCTCTACCTCCTCTCCATCCTCCAGTCCCTCCACTTCTTTTGCCTCCTCTATTTCCTCCTCATCCTCTTCACTCCCTCCACCTTTTTCTTTCTTATCTACTCCCTTCACCCCTTTCCCCTCTTCTACTCCCTCCACCTCCTTTATCCTCCTCCACTCCCTCCACCTTCTCATCTACTCCCTCCACCTTCTCTTTCTTATCCACTCCCTCCACTTCTTACTCCATCACCACTTCCCCCATCTCCTCAACCTTCTTATCCTGTTCCTCTACCTCTTACACTTTTTTTCTCATCCGCAACTCTATTGGTATTTTTATTGTTATTCGTAAGAATTGGAAAAATCTGATGCGGCAGTTATGCAATTGCTAATATAAGAGAGATGCAACAAGAGTTTATACGTTACACTAGGGTAAAAGGGTCCAATCTGTTGCTATTCACTTTGCCATTTTCAAAGTGTAAAAGGGAACTCTATTGTTAGCCATTATGTACTAATGGCATGCCAGGTAGAGTTCCTCACTTGCATGAATTAGATATTCGATCTCGGCATTATCAAAAATTTCTTCTATTTCTTGTTGCTTTCTTCAGTATGTGACATTGCTTTCAAGTAAACTAGTAGAAACCCCTTATTAATCTTATTCAAAATCAGAGGATGGTAGATAAGGGAGACCACCTAAAATGCAGTTGTAAAGTTGACAATTATGAATTTCTCACTTCCCTCTAAGCAGAATTGTCCATTGAAATGTATTGTATATTACTTGCATGAGAAGAACTTGCTTTTACTTTTTCATTCCATGTTGATGTAACTTGTTTGTTGTAATGGCATGGAATTGGTCCTGTCATTCAAAGTATCACTCCTTATAAACCCTTTTAGTATGGACACAAGAATTACAAAAATATTTGGTATTGATGGTAATGTTGGCTTTAGTATTTGTGGATATGCTTGTCATTTTTCTGTTAAATAGGATATAATTTTATGATAGATCTCACAGTATACAATTAATCAAATAATGAATAAAGAATCAGATTTATATTTCCCTCTAAAATTTAAAACTTTTAAGGTAATCCCTGTGCATCAGTTCTTATCTGAAGACTTCATGATAAAGATATTTCTCCTCTTCAACCTATACCTCCAGTTTGAAAAGTTTTGTCAAGGATAAAAGAAAGGGGATCAAAAGATGAAAAAAGTATTTGTAATAAGAGCCATTGGAGTTATTAAGGTAAAGGTCTACTGCACAACAGATGGCTACCGCTTCTTCTGTATGATGGTTGCTCAGCGGTACGTAGCACCTTCGGGGTCGGACAAGTTTGAAAATGAATTTTTTGGCCAAAAAGGACCAAAAAAATTCACTCGAGAGGACTGGAAGAAAATGTCCAAAGAGGACAGGGAATTAATGCGTAAAAGAATGGAAGATGCAAGAGAGAAGATGAGGAATTCTTTTGTAAATCTCCCAACGGAACTCATCCTTGTCATGAGGTAGATAAAGTGGTTTTCATATATATTTACCTTATACATTAACAGTTAGTCTTTACCTACTCCAGAATATTTGGTGGTGCCTATAAGTTTAATTGCATGATGGCAGTGTAATGACTGTAAACTCCTTCTAGAAGTAGAATCATCTGTACTTGTTATCTATATGTCATTTAATGTTCTTTTCTTTTGAGTAGTTATTGTTTGTTCTCTGTTGTAATGAACTGTTTAGCTCTTCAACTGTACTCTGTGCTGATGAGTCATGTTTGGTAACACAAGGATAATTAGAAAACTACAAAATTGGATAATTGGAAAACTACAAAATTGTGGGAGATGCAACCTTTGGGCACTTTTTGGTGGATTGGCCAATTGCAAAATATGATTGTTTTCTGTATATTATGATTTTGGGAAATTTGAATGTTAGTTTTGATTAATTTGATGGTTTCAAAAGTTACTTTGGCAAATTCATCAGCATTTTTATAATGAAGTCTCTGTTACAGGTAGTCCTCATTTTACACTACTTTTTCTAAACATCAGAAAATGAACTGAGTAATCCCCAAAATATTACCTCTGATCCATGCCAGTTTGATCTTGCATTATCAAAGAAAGCTTTGGAGAATGTAGTTTTAGTGCTTAATTATATTGCAATTTAAAATTTGTTGTTTGCTTATCTACAGTCTAATACTCAAGACTCCTCCTTCTCCTGTCCTTATTGAGTGATTGGTAATTTTCCCTGTTGATGATTTTTTTTTTTGTGTGTGTGTGTTGATTATTCTTTTATGACCCTGTTAAGCCTTATGCTCTATTTCTTCTAGTGGTTTAGTAATACTCCTTTTCATTTGAAATGTATCTCTTATACATGCTAGCTAACCGAGCCTTTTGTTAGTTGTATTTTAGGTTCCAGATCACCAGATGCTGTATGTCATGCTCGGTTATGGTAAACAAATGCAGTATCAAGTTTTACATTTTCAGACATGCTCACAACATAGAAAAGTCTTTTCTTTTGCACTTGTTATATTTTGATATGATCAGAACAGAAATCTGTACATCATGTTAGTTAGTCACCACTCGCCCCCATACACATACTTCCTTTTCCATGGTGCTCAAAAAAAAAGTGAACAGAACATTGCAAAATGAGGACTATTTGTACTTCTTTCTCTGGGATGATTGGGTCTTTCTTGACAAGCTCTTTTTCCTCCTTGAAGGTCTGCACATTCCTTCCCTTTATTATTTTTACTTTCAGTTGTTAGTGATACAACATCAGTAACGTTTGATCTGTTTTCAGCCTTAGATTACCGGCTATTTTGCATTGCTCTAGCACAGCGCTATGTACCTCCTCCAAAGGGGCTTATCAGTGATGTGTTTGACTTGTTCTTTGATGAGAAAGGACCAAAATTTATTTCTCATGCTGACTTCAATAAACTCCCTGAGGAAGAGAAGAAAAAAATGAGAAGAGAGATTATGGATATACACGATCGGATGTTAGAGGTTTTCAAGTCGATCCCAAGTGATTTGATGCTCATTTTTAGGTAGGGTATATGGAACAATTAATGTTTTTTTACACAATTGTCTACATAATGATAGCCATGCGCTTCATATTCTTTAAATGGAACGTTAGTCAAAAGGAAGTTCAAAACCAGGTTTAAATTCTTTCTTCACAGAAGGCACTCTATACTATTAAGGAATAGGTAGGAGAATATCAAGTATGAACAGTTATTTTTCTGGTCAAATATACAAGAAAGAGAGGGAGAAGGAGAGGGAGAAGGAGAGGGAGAGGGCGAAGGAGAAGGAGAGGGAGAGAGAGACAAAGAGAGAGCGAAAGCAAGAGCAAGCTAGCGCGAGAGAGAGAGAGGGAGGGAGAAGGAGAGGGAGAAAGAGAGAGCGAAAGAGAGGGAGAAGGAGAGAGCGAGAGAGCAAGAGTGCATGCATGTGTGTGTGTGTTTGTTTGTTTGTTTGTTTGTATTTGTTGCACAGGGCACTAGTTTATTCCCTTTTTCTGCAGTTATAGCAACAAATTACTTGATTCCTAGTCTCATAGTTGGTGTAGGATTGGTAACTCAATCCTTCCAAGATATATATGAGTCAGAATATGATATATGAGCAAAGTGATGCTAATTAGCATTTAGTATGATGTGTTAGTTACACAACTGAAGGATTAACTAGCTTGTATTTTGAACAAAAAATTTTAAAAAATGGCTGTAGCAGAAGGGTTAATGCCTAAGTCCTGTATACCTATATTCCCCTACAAGACTTTAAAAAGAAGTGTCCTCGCATGTTCTCAATAAAACTATTTCTTCATTTATTACTGACTCTGGCCTCTGACATAGAGAGGGAGTAGGAGAAGGAGAGTAACTTAGTGAGGGTGAGAAAGGGAGAGAGAGTTGGCATGTTCTTAGGATATGTTGACTGTTAGCTAGTTTGTCCTGTATTTTCTATCCTGTTCCCACAACTCACACAATTAGTAAAAGTCATTTACATATATGATAGATGTTAGAACTAACCAATACCTACTTGTTAGATTTGATATAGGGTATTTTAGTAATATATGTATATATTTTGCATATGTGTATTCTCTCCTGTGTGTGTCTGTGAGTTCTTGTGTATATATCTGTGTGTGTGCATGCGTGCGTGCGTGCGTGCGTGCGTGCGTGCGTGCGTGCATATGTGTGTGTGTATGTGTAGGGTAGTATATGGTGGGTAGTTGTGTGTTTTGTATGTTGTTTGTGAGTATGTGCATGCATGCTGTATGTGTGATAGTAAACAGAACATTCACAGGTGAAACTGCTACATACATAGATGGTTTACCAATTTCCAGACTATATGCTTTATGCTGAAATGCTTATGCAGCGCCCTGTTGAAAGTGGAGGCTTCAGTGCATTGAAAAATATCTTAAGTTCAGATGAGCTAGAGTATATGCAGAAGATGGCAGCCAACAGATTTGATCAGATTAATGAAATCCTGCAGGAATTGCCAAGAGCTATGTTACTTGTAATACGGTAAGGTTATTTGAGAGAAACTGAATGTGATATGTAAACAAATTATGCTTCCATAGGCCTAATTTAACCTCTGCATTATGGTCATGTGTTTTTGCAAGGGCAAGTGAACAGTGTCATTGGCTACATCTGATCTTATGCTCAAGGCATTTGCAAATATCAGCTGTTTATATCATTTTTCTTTGTGGGTTATGCTTTGCACAACTACTAGTTGTGTATTTAGCCAAAAACTGTATTTCAACTACAGGTAATAACCACCTGTGCTTAAAGAATGAATTTAATCTGTGCTTCACGTTCATTGCTGTGGAATTTATAGTCTACAGTTCTAGATTTTTTTTATTAAGAATTTATAAAAGATCTTATCATTAAATAGATCATTTGAATACCCTCAATTCTATAGATAATTTTTAGTTTAGATAACTGTTCCAGTGTTATCATTAACCTGTTAACGACGGGTGACAAGATATCAAGTCTAGTAGTTTTTCGGTTAGACGCCGGGGACAAGATATTTAGTCAAGGCCAGCACGCTGGGTGATCGTGCGTACAGCACTTGGCCACGGCCGAGAATCCAAAAGCGTTAGGCTTATGCTTAATAATATCTTGGCTTTTTGACCATTTAGAGCCAAAATAGCCCCGTCGTTAACGGGTTAAGGGGATAGTATACAGATTGGTTTTGTGGTTTTAGCATATGATGTCTTAGATAACTTGCAAATTTTATTGATGAGGGGATATTATACAGATGGGTCTTGTTATTTCAGTATGAAGTAACAGACTTACTTCTCAGAAGAGAGTAATTATATATATTAGATGAAATGTAGACAATTAATTGCATGTATGGTGCATTGAGATTGTAATTTTAGTTGAAATTTTGATATTAAGGTAGATAAGACAACATTTAACCTTTAATGCTAGGAATGGGAGCCTTCCTTGCTCATTTTATCTTGTATGGAGAAGAATTTGAACCTGGAAATTGTTTACAGTTCTTTATGAAATGTATTAAAAACACATTATCAGTCATAATGTATATGAGAGTAGACCAAAGAAAATTGTATATGGATTAAGTGACTGGCCAGTCTTGGGTCAAAGAAAGACTGTTTTTCAGCTTTGTAGAACTTAGAATATTTTAGTGTAGACAGTACTTCTCTCTGAAAGACTAATGTTCCTTCTTCATTGTGTAGACAATATTCTGGTTTGCCATTGCACTTTCAATAAGTTTATATTTATGCTATAGATATTAATGATATTAATGATTTTATTAACATACTTGTGTGCATTTCATATTTATCTTAACATGGCTTACTTTTTGTGTAATTCACCAAATATTTGTGTGGGATGAGTTTTAGCTTCTAAATACTCATTGAGGAATCTTTTGTTCATGTTGACTAATAGTTAATCCTTTTTATGATTTTGTATTTTTTCTTTATTTGTTTGTGGTTAATTTGTGCTTCTTGATATTAGATTATACATGTATGGGTACTTTTGCATGATCCTTCTCTCTTGCATGAATTATAACTAAAGAGTTATTCACTTTAGAATTATTATGTTTTATTAATCTTCCAATTATTTGATTGTTTTCAGTTACAGTAAAATTTTCTGAAATCCCTTATATGACAGTGCCTAAAATTGTTGGGTTTTCCTTTGCTACAGTATTGTAATATGTTGTAAATTCTCTGTATTATCTTGCCCATCTTTCTCCTTTTCCAAAATAGGCACATTGTTGTTCTTAGTCTTGGATGTTTTTCTGTACCAAAAACTGTAAAT
>NW_028234419.1:4278191-4285691 GCF_977035675.1 Penaeus japonicus
CCCTCCCCTCCCCCCCCCTCTGTCCCTCTCCCTCTCCCTCTCGCCTGTTCATCCCCTCCCCCTTCCCCCTCTGTCCCTCTCCCTCTCGCCTGTTCATTACCCCCATCCCCTCCCCCCCCCTCTGTCCCTGTCCCCTCTCCCTCTCGCCTGTTCATCATCCCCTCCCCCCCCTAGTCCCTCTCCCCTCTCCCACTCGTCGCCTGTTTCATAACCCCTCCCCCCCCCTCTGTCCCCTCTCCCTCTCCCTCTCACCTGTTCATCCCCTCCCCCCCTCTCTGTCCCTCTCCCTCTCCTTCTTCGCCTGTTCATATCCCCTCCACCCCCCCTCTGTCCCTCTCCCTCTCTCCTCTCCCTCGCCTGTTCATTCCCCCCCCCCCCTCTGGGCTGGGGGGGGGGCTGGTTGGCTGGGGGTGGGGTGGGGTGGCTTCCCCCTGGGGCTGGGGGGGGTGGGGTGGTCTGGGGGGTTGGCTGGTTCTGGGCTGGGGGGGGGACTACAGGTAGCCTGTGCCCCCCCCTCTGGTTCTGCTGGTACTGGTGTTGGGTGCTGGGTCCCTCTGGGGGGTCTGTGTGGGGGTGTGGGGGCTGCTGCTGGGGGGGGCTGGGGGCTGTGGAGCTGAGGGGGGTGGGCTGGCTGGGGCTGGACTGCTGGGTGCCCTTGTCTGGCTGGCTCTGGGGGGGGGGCTGTCTGTGGGGGCTGGGCTGGGGGCTGGCTGGGGGGTGGGGTGGGGGGGGCTGGCTGGGGGGTGGGGGGTTGTGGGGCTGTGCTGGGGGGTTGCTGGTGGCTGTGTCTGGGTCGTGGGCTGGGGCTGTCTGTGGCCTCTGTGGTGGGCTGCTGGGTGTATCTGGCTGCTGGTGGGTGGGTTGGTGGCTGGGCTGTCGGTGGGTGGGTGGGTGGTTCTGGCCCCCCCTCTGTCTGGCGGTGCGTGGGGTGGGGCTGGGGGGTGCTGGTTGGAGCTGGCTGTGCTGCCTGTTGGGGGCTGCTTTCTGGCTGTGGGCTTGGGCTGGTTCTGCTGTGGGTGCTGGGCTGTTGGGGTGTTGCTGGTGTGTCTGGTGCTGGCTGGATGGGTCTGTGGGTGGTGGGCCTCTTTTTGGGTTCTGGTGGTGCCCCCCCCTCTGGGCTGCTCTGGTGGGGGCTGGTGCTGGCTGCCCTCTGGGCCGTGGCCTGCTGGCTGGGGGGCTGGGCTGGGGGGGGGGTGGGGGGGGGGTGGGGGGCTGGGGGTGGCTTGCTTGAGTCTGGGGTCTGGGGCTGGGGGGCTGGGGGGGAGGGGGCCTGGTGGGCTGGGGCTGGTGGCTGGGTCTGGGGGGGGGCCTCTGGGCTGGGGGCTGCTGTGCTGGTGGGGGGGGCTGGGGGGGGGGTGGTCTGTCTGACTGTGGTGGTGGGGGGGAGGGGAGGCTGGCCTGGCTGGGGCTCTTGGGGGGGCTGGACCCCCCCCTCTGGGGCTGGCTGGTGGGGCGGGCTGTGTGTCGTGCTGGTTTGGGGTGACTGGGCTGGGGCGGGGTGTGGGCTGGGGGGCTGGGGGGGTGGGGTCTGGGGCTGTTTCCTGGTTGGCTGCCTGGGGTCTGGGGAGTGGGGGTCCTAGGTGGGTGGGTCTGATCTGGTGGGTGCTTGTCCCCCCTCTGGTGGGTGGGGTGTCTGCTCCTGCTGCAGCTGCTGGCTGTCTGGGCTGGCTGGGTTCTGTGGTCTGCTGGGGTGGGGGTTCTCTTGCGTGGGTGGCTGGTGGGTGGGGGGCCTGTCTGGGGGCTGGGTGGGTCTGGTGGGGGGGGCTGGGGGTCTGGGGCTGGTGGTGGGGGGGGGCTTGCTGGTGTCTGGCTCTGGGGGTCTGGGGCTGGGGGGGGGGGGGCTGGGGGCCTGGGTGGGGCTAGCTGGGGGTGCTGGGGGGGGGGGGGGGCTGGGGGTGCTGGGGGGCTCTGGGGGTCTTGGCTCTGGTGGGGGTGCCTGTCTGGGGGGGGGGCTGGGGGGGGCTCTGTTGGGGGGTCTGGGGGCTGGGGTCTGGGGGGGGTGGCCTGGTGTGCTGGGGTGCCTGGGGGGCGGTGGGGGGTGGGGTGGGGTGGGGGGGTGTGTGGTGGGGGGCTTGGGCTGGGCCTCTGTTGGGCTGGGTGGTGTGTGGGGGGCCTCTGGTTGTGCTGGTCGGGGGCTGGTCTGGGTCCTCTGTTGGGGGCTGGGCTGGTCTGGGCAGGGCTTGGGGGGCTGGGTGGGGGCTTGGGTGGGCTGGTGTGGTAGGGGGCGGTGTGGGTTGGTGGGCTGGTCCTCTGGGGGCTGGCTTGTGGCGTGGGTGCTGGGGGGGGCGCTGGCTGGGGGCTGTGGGCGTGGTTCTGTTCTGAGGGGCTGGTGGGGTGTTGGGGGGAGGCTTGGGGGGAGTGGCGGGGCCCCCCCCGTCAGGGGGGTTGGGAGGGGGGGGCTGGGGGGGGGCTGGGGGCTGGGTTCTGGCTCAGGCTGTGGGGCTGGGGGGCTCTGGTTGGTCTCTGTGGGTGTGGTGTGGGCTGCTGCTGGGTTGTTTGGTGGCGGCCCACTTGGGGTTTGTTGGGGGGGTGGTGGCTGGGTGTGGCTTGGGCTGGGCTGGGCTGGGGGGCCCCGGCCCCTCCTTGGTCTGGCCTCTGAGGCGGGCTGGTGGGGGGGCTGGGTCTGGGACTCTGGCGTGGTGTGGCTGTGGGGTTGCCTCTGGGTGAGCCCTCGGGCCCTCTCCAGCTCGCCTGTTTCATCCCCTCCCCCTCCCCCTCTGGCCTGTCCCCTCTCCCTCTCCCTCTCGCCTGTTCCTCCCCCCCCCCCCCCCTCTGTCCCTCTCCCTCCCCCCCCTCTGTCCCTCTCCCTCTCCCTCTCGCCTGTTCATCCCCTCCCCCCCCCCTCTGTCCCTCTCCCTCTCGCCTGTCCATCCCCTCCCCCCCCCTCTGTCCCTCTCCCTCTCCCTCTCGCCTGTTCATCCCTCCTACTTGCCTGCCCCCCCTCTGTTCCCCTTGCTCTCTGCCTTCCCTCCCTCATCGCCTGTTTCATCCCACTCCCCCCCCCCTGTCCCTCTCTCCTCTCCCTCTCTGCCTGTTCATCCCCTCCCCCCGCCCCCCCTCTGTCCCTCTCTCCTCTCGCGCTCTCGCTTGTTCATCCCCTGCCCTGCCTGTTTGCCTGTCCTTATGTTCTGTCTGTTCTTGTATGTTCCCCTTGATTTGTTGTGTTTGTTTCACCCTGTGTCATGATCCTCCCTGTGTTTTCCTGGTTCTTTCCCCTCCCCCCCCCCCCCCCCCTCTGTCCCTCTCCCTCTCCTCCCCTCTCGCACTGTTCATGCCCCTCGCCCCCCCCCTCTGTCCCTCTCCCTCTCTCGCCTGTTCATCCCTCCCCCCCCCCTTACTGTAGGTTTGGCCTCTCCCTCTCCTTATCGCCTGTTCATCCCCTCCCCCCCCCTTGTCCTCCCTCCCTCTCCTTCCTCCTCTCCCGCCTGTTCATCCCCTCCCCCCCCCCCCCCCCCCCCCCCCGCTCCCTCCCCCTCTCGCCTGTTCTCCCCCCCCCCCCCCCCTCTGTCCCTCTCCCTCTCCCTCTCGCCTGTTCATCCCCCCCCCCCCCCCCTGTCCCCCTCCCTCTCCCTCTCGCCTGTTCATCCCCCCCCCCCCCCTCTGTCCCTCTCCCTCTCGCCTGTTCATCCCCTCCCCCCCCTCTGTCCCTCTCCCTCTCCCTCTCGCCTGTTCATCCCCTCCCCCCCCTCTGTCCCTCTCCCTCTCCCTCTCGCCTGTTCATCCCCTCCCCCCCCTCTGTCCCTCTCCCTCTCCCTCTCGCCTGTTCATCCCCTCCCCCCCCCTCTGTCCCTCTCCCTCTCCTCTCGCCTGTTCATCCCCTCCCCCCCCCTCTGTCCCTCCTCCTCTCGACTGACCCTCCCCCTCTGGTCCCTCTCCCTCTCCTCTCGCCTGTTCATCCCCTCTCCCCCCCTCTGTCCCTCTCCCTCTCGCCGGTTTCATCCCCTCCCCCCCCCCTCCCTCCCCCCCTCGCCTGTTCATCCCCCCCCCCCGCCTCCGTCCCCCTCCCTCTCGCCTGTTCATCCCCTCCCCCCCCCTCTGTCCCTCTCCCTCTCGCCTGTTCATCCCCTCCCCCCCCCTCTGTCCCTCTCCCTCCCCCCCCCCCTCTTCCCTCTCCCTCTCCCTCTCGCCTGTTCATCCCTCCCCCCCCTCTTCCCTCTCCCCTCTCGCCTGTTCATCCCCCCCCCCCCCCTCTGTCCCTCTCCCTCTCCCCCCCCCCCCCCCTCCCTCCTTTTCTTCCCCTCCCCCCCCCTCTCCCTCTCCCCCCCCCCTTCCCCCCCCCCCCCTCTCCCTCTTTCTCTCCCTCTCCCTCTCCCTCCCCTCCCCCCCTCCCTTCCCCCCTCCCCTCATCCCCTCCCCCCCCCTCTGTCCCCCCCTCTCCCTCTCGCCTGTTCATCCCTCCCCCCCCCCTCTGTCCCTCTCCTCTCCCTCTCGCCTGTTCATCCCCTCCCCCCCCCTCTGTCCCTCCCTCTCCTCTCGCCTGTTCATCCCCTCCCCCCCCTCTGTCCCTCGCTCCCTCTCCTCTCGCCTGTTCATCCCCTCCCCCCCCTCTGTCCCTCCCCTCTCCGCTCGCCTGTTCATCCCCCCCCCCCCCCTCCTCTCCCCCTCCCTCGCCTGTTCATCCCCTCCCTCTGTCCCTCTCCCTCTCGCCTGTTCATCCCCTCCCCCCCTCCCCCTCCCCCGTCCCCCCCCCCCCCCCCCCCCCTGTCCCTCTCCCTCTCGCCTGTTCATCCCCTCCCCCCCCCCTCTGTCCCTCTCCCTCTCCCTCTCGCCTGTTCATCCCCTCTCCCCCTCTGTCCCTCTCCCTCTCCCTCTCGCCTGTTCATTCCTCCCCCTCCCTCTGTCCCTCTCCCCCTCCCCCCCCCCCCCCTCTGTCCCTCTCCCTCTCGCCTGTTCATCCCCCCCCCCCCCCTCTGTCCCTCTCCCTCTCCCTCTCGCCTGTTCATCCCCCCCCCCCCCCTCTGTCCCTCTCCCTCTCCCTCTCGCCTGTTCATCCCCTCCCCCCCCCTCTCCCCCTCCCTCTCGCCTGTCCAACCCCCCCCCCTCCCTCTGTCCCTCTCCCCCTCGCCTGTTCCCCCCCCCCCCCCCCCCTCTGTCCCTCTCCCTCTCCCTCTCGCCTGTTCATCCCCTCCCCCCCCCCTCTGTCCCTCTCCCTCTCCCTCTCGCCTGTTCATCCCCTCCCCCCCCCCTCTGTCCCTCTCCCTCTCCTCTCGCCTGTTCATCCCCCCCCCCCCCCCTCTGTCCCTCTCCCTCTCCTCTCTGTTCATCCCTCCCCCCCCCCCCTCCCTCTCCCTCTCCCTCTCCCTGTTCTTCCCCTCCCCCCCTCCCCTCCCTTCTGTCCCCTCTCCCCTCCCCTGTCCCTCCCCCTCCCCTCTCGCCTGTTCATCCCCTCCCCCCCCCTCTGTCCCTCTCCCTCTCCTCTCGCCTGTTCATCCCCTCCCCCCCCTCTGTCCCTCTCCCTCTCCTCTCGCCTGTTCATCCCCTTTCCCCCCCCTCTGTCCCTCTCCCTCTCCCTCTCGCCTGTCCATCCCCTCCCCCCCCCTCTGTCCCTCTCCCTCTCCCTCTCGCCTGTTCATCCCCCCCCCCCCCCCTCTGTCCCTCTCCCTCTCCCTCTCGCCTGTTCATCCCCTCCCCCCCCCTCTGTCCCTCTCCCTCTCCTCTCGCCTGTTCATCCCCTCCCCCCCCCTCTGTCCCTCTCCCTCTCCTCTCGCCTGTTCATCCCCTCCCCCCCCTCTGTCCCTCTCCTCCCTCTCGCCTGTTCATCCCCCCCCCCCCCCTGTCCCTCTCCCTCTCCTCTCGCCTGTTCCTCCCCCCCCCCCCCTCTGTCCCCCCTCCTCTCGGCTGACCCCCCCCCTCTGTCCCTCTCCCTCTCCTCTCGCCTGTTCATCCCCTCCCCCCCCCTCTGTCCCTCTCCCTCTCCTCTCCCCTGTTCATCCCCTCTCTCCTCCTCTGTCCCTCTCCCTCTCCTCTCGCCTGTTCATCCCCTCCCCCCCCCTCTGTCCCTCTCCCTCTCCCTCTCGCCTGTTCATCCCCTCCCCCCCCCTCTGTCCCTCTCCCTCTCGCCTGTTCATCCCCTCCCCCCCCCTCTGTCCCTCTCCCTCTCCTCTCGCCTGTTCATCCCCTCCCCCCCCCCTCTGTCCCTCTCCCTCTCCTCTCGCCTGTTCATCCCCTCCCCCCCCTCTGTCCCTCTCCCTCTCCTCTCGCCTGTTCATCCCCCCCCCCCCCCCCCTGTCCCTCTCCCTCTCCTCTCGCCTGTTCATCCCCTCCCCCCCCCTCTGTCCCTCTCCCTCTCCCTCTCGCCTGTTCATCCCCCCCCCCCCCTCTGTCCCTCTCCCTCTCCCTCTCGCCTGTTCCCCCCCCCCCCCCCTCTGTCCCTCTCCCTCTCCCTCTCGCCTGTTCATCCCCTCCCCCCCCTCTGTCCCTCTCCCTCTCCTCTTTCCTGTTCATCCCCTCCCCCCCCTCTGTCCCTCTCCCTCTCCTCTCGCCTGTTCATCCCCTCCCCCCCCCTCTGTCCCTCTCCCTCTCGCCTGTTCATCCCCCCCCCCCCCCCTCTGTCCCTCTCCCTCTCGCCTGTTCATCCCCTCCCCCCCCCTCTGTCCCTCTCCCTCTCCCTCTCGCCTGTTCACCCCCCCCCCCCCCCCTCTGTCCCTCTCCCCCCCCCCCTCGCCTGTTCCCCCCCCCCCCCCCCCCTCTGTCCCTCTCCCTCTCCCTCTCGCCTGTTCATCCCCTCCCCCCCCCTCTGTCCCTCTCCCTCTCCCTCTCGCCTGTTCATCCCCTCTCCCCCCCTCTGTCTCTCTCCCTCTCGCCGGCTCCTCCTCCTCTCCTCCGTCCCTGTTTACTCCTCCCTTGGCTCCTCCACCCCCGTCCCCCTTCCCCCTGGCCATCTTTACAACTTGTCTATCCCTGTCTATGCCTCTATCCCTTGGTCTTCTCTTCTTCTCCCTTAACGCTCCCCCCCACCCCCTCTCTCTCTCCTCCCCGCCTCTCGTACCTTCCTCCCCATTTTCCCCTGGATTCTCTACTATTTACTTAGTCCTCTCCCACCTCCCATTTCTCCTCTCCCCTTCCCCTGGCTCTTCCCCTTGGCCATCAACCCTATCCTCGTCTCATCCCCCCTCCTCCCCGACCCTCTCATCATTTCCTCCCCTTTTTGGTCTTGTCTCTTTTGTCTGCTCTTTATTCCTTTACTTCTATCTTCCTATATTTTTCTTTCTCAGCTTCCTTCGTGCGCTATTATATTCATCTCTTTTCTTAATCATCCCCCCTCTTCTTCATTCCCCTTTGTCATTTCTCTTATTATCTTCTTTTTCTCATCCTCCATCTTCCTTTCATCAGCCTCTCCCTTCCATGGTGCCTCGCGATGTTAGAAGACAGATAAGTAAAGGAGAAAGGGAATAATTGAGACAAGAACTATGGACTCCTCTTCCCCATCCTCCCTCAGTTTGCATTGATGGAGAGAAGGGGAGAAGGGACAGAGAAGAAGAGAATGACAAGAAGACGAGA
>NW_028234419.1:4318191-4333191 GCF_977035675.1 Penaeus japonicus
TAGTGCCTGTTGAGGTTGTTGATGTACTGGTAGGTCTTCTCGGGGTAGTAGGTTTCGAGCGAATAGGAATAGGATGGGGTAGTATCATAGAGAATGTTCCTGGGCGGCACGTAGTAGTCCAGGATTCGTGCCAGCCGCTCCCTGTACACCGAGGAGGGCAGCGGCGTCGTGGATGACCTCACGTAGCGCTTGTACGTGTCGAAGACCTTCGTGTTGATGGGCTCCTCGTCATCGTCGTCGATGAAGGACTTCGTGTAGGACACGGAGGGGCTGCGCGTGTAGCGGACGGGGCTCACCGAGGACCTGGAGCGCCCGTAGGTCTTGGAATCCACCAACGGGTTGTGGGCGAAGGGCTTGGCAGGAGCCTCGTACCTGTCAACGGAGGAGGACCTCCGCGGCGGCACGTACGTCTTGGTGTCGGAATACGTCTCGAAGGTCCGGTAAGGCACTAACGTAAAGCGAGGGTACGCCGACGGGTTACGGAAGGGTGACGTCTCGCGATAAGGGTAAGACCCGCGTCGCTCCGGCAACTCGGTGTCGGCAATGTCGCCGCTACGGCGCAGCTCGTAGTCAAGGTCACACAGCTGGCTCAGGAAACCTTGGTTAGGGAAGATGCTCCTCTTCTTGCTGTAGGGGGACCACAGTACAACATTTAAGCATGGACACGAATAAACATGTAGAAGCGAACCTGAACAAAGAACTACTAGAGTAGATGGCGAACTGGATTTCACAATAAACAAAACATAACTTGACATAGCAGTAGGAGACCATAACTTTACATTAACGGACCATAACACAATGGCAGCCAAGCAAGAAAGAGCAAGAGCTCTGAGCCCTTCGCAGACAGCGAGGACCCTGACTCATGGATATAACATCAGAGAGGAAGAGCACGAAGCAGGGGAGCAAGCGAACACGAACCTGATGGTGGCGAGCGCCGTCTGGACATTCATGCCCCGTCGAAGCATCAGGAACCCGGCGACGAGAGAGGCCGACCGCGAGATTCCGCACTGGCAGTGCACCAGGACCTTCCCTAAGGAGGATACGCACGAGAAGGTAAGTATGTGTGTGAACGAAGGTTTGATCACAATACGAATGTAAAAAGCACATGGAACTCTGTGTGTGTGTGTGTGTGTGTGTGTGTGTGTGTATGCGAGCGTGCGTGTGTGCTTATATGCGCAATTTAACCTCCATGCCCACCTCCTTGCTGCAGCGCGTGAGCGATGAAGTCCGCTGCCTCCCTGAAGTACGGCTTGAGGTAGAAGCCAGGCATGTCCATGGCGGGGATGCCCAGGTAGAAGATGCCCTTCTTCTTGTAGTAGTTGGCGGTGGTGCTGACGTAGCCGCGGTAGACCTCGTTGTTGTGGCCCTGGGCGGCGTTCAGGACGTGCGTGACGCCGATGTCCTTCAGGAGGTTGGTCGACAGGGCCGTGTCGCTGGGGGCAGAGGGGGAGGGGGGGCGGTTCGTTTACTTTTGCTTTAAAGACTGTGGATTTCTTCGCACTTATATTGGCATAAGAAAATACAAGATGAGAGAGAGAAAGAGAGAGAGAGAGAGAGAGAGAGAGAGAGAGAGAGAGAGAGAGAGAGAGAGAGAGAGAGAAAGAGAGCAAGTGCACAATAAAGAGAAAAGGAGATCATCCCGAGCGACAGACAGACACAGAAACACAGATCCAAGGACACTTACGCGTCCCCGAGAAGGATTCCGGGGAAGACTTCATCGTAGCCGTTGATTGGCCGGAACCACCTTCCTCCTGAGGACTCGAGAAGGACGTCCTTGAGCTCTGGCGTGGTGCAGCGCTGGATCCTGCGGCGCCCCATCCTGCTGGCGGCGGGGTGGGTGGGGGGGGAGGCGGGTGACGGTGGGCGAACGTGTGGCTTTTGTGTTGTCCTGAAGAAGGAAGAAGGGAAGTGTTATTGTCATTTCTCTCTATCTATCTATCTATATATCTCTATCTCTCTCTCTATCGCTCTCTTTTTCTCTCTCTTTTCCTCCTTCCGCTCCTTTTTCTTTTTTTTTGTTTTATTTCTACTCTTTCCTCCGCTCTCTCTCTAATTCTTTCTCCTCTCTCCCTCCTCTCTCTCCTACTAAACTCTAAAACTCCTCTCTCTCTCCCTTCTTTCCTTCTATCTATCATATAATATATATATATTAAATATATATATATATTATATACTATATATATATATATATTAGATTTATAGATAGATATATTATACATATATATATATAGATGTATTATATATTATATATATATATATATATATATAATTATATATATATATATAATCTCTAAATATATTATATATATATATATATATGATACAAATGTATATATATAATAGATATATATACATATATATATATATAATATATATATATATTATATCATATATATATATATATATATATAATTGGAATACAAATTGTATATATATATAAGATTATATAATACATATATATATGTATTATATATATACATACATATATGTATTATATATATATATATATATATATATATATATATACATATATATATACATACATATATGTGTGTGTGTGTTTTATTTCCAGTTTATGTTACCCAACTTTCTTTCCCTTCCTTCTAAGTCCTGAATAAAGATGAATAAAAATGCTAAATGTCCACTCTGAACTTATTACCTCATATTCATGCGGTAAATTGGGTAATTTCGATATTACATTAATCTCTGGGGTATATCTCTGTAAAAAATGATAATGGCCCTCTCGCCTCAGGGGGTGCCTGTTTTTATACCATCTTTTCACCAAGAAACAAAATCATCAAACCTTTTAGTCTTTCCCCCTTCCCCTCACTCCCTGATAACGTCTGATAAGAAATAATGAATAATGTTATAATTAGAATTTGCGAGAGCTTAGGCACAGTGCGTGTAGTGAAATGCGGCTCGTTGTCACCGTAGAGTTTCGATATTAAGTTTAGAAAGAAAAAAAACGACCTACAAGTTTAGTTTACTGAATTATACAACTTTTATAAAATGCAATTCCTTCTACATTGTAAAAAAAAAAAAAAAAGAATGCAACTCAACGTATATCAGAAGATTTTTTCGAGGCAATATGAAAAGCACCTTCAGTAATAAGTCACGCTATTCGCTCAAGGTACCTTCTTTGTCTAATACTGAACTGTATCTTGTTGAAGGTAAAGGAGAGACAGATTACTCTAATAATTACATTTTACGCCACGAAAAAATGGAGAGGAGGGGAATATGGGAAAGATATAGAGGGTGAGTTAACAAAAAAAGAAATATGGAAGAAGAGTAATGAGAAGAAAGAGAAGAGATGATGAAAATGAAAGACGAAAGCGTGCACAAAACCTAGTGTATCTTAGAGAGAAAGAAAAAGGCGAGAAAAATTGAATGAGAGAGAGAGAGATAATCTTCTAAACCTTATTTTATCAATCAGTGACTAATCATTATGGATCGTTCATCATTTAAAAAGATAAAGATTTATATCCAAAGAAATACTATTTTCGAGTCGAATCATGAAGATCGCGGGGGAACCAAAAAAACTTGAAAGTACGCCTGTATTACATATTCTTTTTCACTTATACCAATACCTGGTGATCGCCTGAACCACATTGCTCCTTTTATGGGAATTCTCCATTTCACAAACCTTTCTCGCTCACATTGCCTCTGATAAAAAAACGCATCTTATCCTCACAGTAACTTTTTTTCTTCAGAAAACAAGAGCCTCTTCCTCAACAAACATGTGAAAAAGGAAATACCCTGGAGACGCAAACCGCCGTCCTAATAAAATCACAAGGACAACCCAAGATAAAAAGAAGAAAAAAGAAATGTTGCCGAAGCTCTTCAGAAAGAAAGCCGCTGGCCCTCGGCGTTGGGAGAAGGCGGGCGCCCACCACAAGGAATATCGGCTGGTACAAGTAGGAAGGAGTCTCGTGATCACCGATTAGTAACTGCCAGCGGGGAAATTCTCCGCGCCGGGTTCGCTCGCAAGACCGCGCGCGGCAATGCGTAGAGGTAACAGTGAGATTTGCGTCCACAAACCCCAGCGTGCACTGGGGGTTCTCACGAGGCGCTGAGGCACTGGCCAAAAAAAATGCGTTGCCCAAGCTTGTATTGCAAACTGAGAGAGAGAGAAGGGGGAGAGAAGGGAGGAAGAGAGAGAGGGAGAGTTGGGGAAGAGAGAGAGAGAGAGCGAGAACGAGAGAGAGCGAGAGAAAGATAGAGAGAGAAGAGGAAAGAGAAAGATAGAGAGAGAGAGGATGGAGAAGAAAGTTGAGAGAGAGGGAGAGAGAGAGAGAAAGAGGACGAGAGAGAGGAGGGAAATGAGACAGATGGAGAAAGGAAAAAGAGAAAGAGAAGAGAGGAGAGGAGAGAGAGAAGAGAAGAGAGAGAGAAGGGAGAGAGAGAGAGAGAGAGAATCAATAAAAAAAAACTAAAATGGGAAACGAGTAACCAGAGAGGGAAACAGTGTTGAACCGACCACCGACTAAAACTCCGTCAACAGGTTGTGACACGCCAATCGGCGACATTGACCCTAAACCAACACGCTCCCAAACTAGAAAAACCTCATATCGTCAAATAAACCTGTTTGTATATCTAATATATCTACATAAATAACTTAGTATAACTTTTTCTCCTCCTCAAGGATCCAGAAACATGAGAAATGAGTTTGAAAAGGGTTGAACAATTAGAATCAAAATGATGTCAGTTAAAAGTTTAAAGCAGAATCCTATAAAGTCAAGAACGAAGAAACAACGAGATTCTACGAAATCATCCTTCCGCGCTACGCGGTAAATAAAGCGCGATGAATATCTCGGAACGCTGAAGGGCTCGTTTAGTTTATCTTTCCAGGTGTGTGTTAAGGGTAGATGGGGACGGAGAGAGAGGAAGAGACAAGGGAAGGCAGAGGAGAGAGATGGAGAGGGACAGAGACTGATAAGAACAGAGAGAGCGAAAAGGGAAGATTTCGGAGAGATAGAGGGAGAGAAAGAGAGAGAGCGAGGGAGAAGAGAAAGAAAGAGAGCGAGGGAGAGGGAGAGAGAGAGAGAGAGAGAGAGATAAAGAGAAAGAGAAAGAGAGAGAGAGAAAGAAAGAAAGATAAACATATCGATAGATAGCTAGAAAAAGAGAAAGGCAAACAAACTAAGAAAACCAGGCAGCCAGAAACAAAGAGAGAGAAAGGATGGATAACAGACGAGCACCCAATCATCGAATCAGCTGAGTGCCGCTGATTCACGAGTGACCGAATGACCGCCTTCACAAGCCAGGCGCGATGCAGACTTTCACGTCATGATAAATCGCTTTGTATTTTAGAGGTTTTGTCAGATATCGAGTATTGGATTTTGTTGTTTATGTGCGTGCGCGCGTGCGTGTGTGTGTGTTTGTGTTTTGTGGTGTTGTATGTACCATTGTATATGGGAATTTTATCCATAATGATAACAATGATAGCAGTGATGACAATGATAATAATAATGATAACAATGATAGCAGTGATGACAATGATAATAATAATGATAACAATGATAGCAGTGATGACAATGATAATAATAATGATAACAATGATAGCAGTGATGACAATGATAATAATAATGATAACAATGATAGCAGTGATGACAATGATAATAATAATGATAACAATGATAGCAGTGATGACAATGATAATAATAATGATAACAATGATAGCAGTGATGACAATGATAATAATAATGATAACAATGATAGCAGTGATGACAATGATAATAATAATGATAACAATGATAGCAGTGATGACAATGATAATAATAATGATAACAATGATAGCAGTGATGACAATGATAATAATAATGATAACAATGATAGCAGTGATGACAATGATAATAATAATGATAACAATGATAGCAGTGATGACAATGATAATAATAATGATAACAATGATAGCAGTGATGACAATGATAATAATAATGATAACAATGATAGCAGTGATGACAATGATAATAATAATGATAACAATGATAGCAGTGATGACAATGATAATAATAATGATAACAATGATAGCAGTGATGACAATGATAATAATAATGATAACAATGATAGCAGTGATGACAATGATAATAATAATGATAACAATGATAGCAGTGATGACAATGATAATAATAATGATAACAATGATAGCAGTGATGACAATGATAATAATAATGATAACAATGATAGCAGTGATGACAATGATAATAATAATGATAACAATGATAGCAGTGATGACAATGATAATAATAATGATAACAATGATAGCAGTGATGACAATGATAATAATAATGATAACAATGATAGCAGTGATGACAATGATAATAATAATGATAACAATGATAGCAGTGATGACAATGATAATAATAATGATAACAATGATAGCAGTGATGACAATGATAATAATAATGATAACAATGATAGCAGTGATGACAATGATAATAATAATGATAACAATGATAGCAGTGATGACAATGATAATAATAATGATAACAATGATAGCAGTGATGACAATGATAATAATAATGATAACAATGATAGCAGTGATGACAATGATAATAATAATGATAACAATGATAGCAGTGATGACAATGATAATAATAATGATAACAATGATAGCAGTGATGACAATGATAATAATAATGATAACAATGATAGCAGTGATGACAATGATAATAATAATGATAACAATGATAGCAGTGATGACAATGATAATAATAATGATAACAATGATAGCAGTGATGACAATGATAATAATAATGATAACAATGATAGCAGTGATGACAATGATAATAATAATGATAACAATGATAGCAGTGATGACAATGATAATAATAATGATAACAATGATAGCAGTGATGACAATGATAATAATAATGATAACAATGATAGCAGTGATGACAATGATAATAATAATGATAACAATGATAGCAGTGATGACAATGATAATAATAATGATAACAATGATAGCAGTGATGACAATGATAATAATAATGATAACAATGATAGCAGTGATGACAATGATAATAATAATGATAACAATGATAGCAGTGATGACAATGATAATAATAATGATAACAATGATAGCAGTGATGACAATGATAATAATAATGATAACAATGATAGCAGTGATGACAATGATAATAATAATGATAACAATGATAGCAGTGATGACAATGATACTAATAATGATAACAATGATAGCAGTGATGACATTGATAATAATAATGATAACAATGATAGCAGTGATGACAATGATAATAATAATGATAACAATGATAGCAGTGATGACAATGATAATAATAATGATAACAATGATAGCAGTGATGACAATGATAATAATAATGATAACAATGATAGCAGTGATGACAATGATAATAATAATGATAACAATGATAGCAGTGATGACAATGATAATAATAATGATAACAATGATAGCAGTGATGACAATGATAATAATAATGATAAGAATAATGGTAATGATAATAATGATGATGATAATAGTAACAATAAGAAAAATGATAATATTGATAATAATGAAAATCATAATGATAAAAATGATAATGATAATAATGAAACGACAACCGTAACGTGAACAATAAAAACAACCAAAACAAAGACTATGATAACGATAACAACAACAATGATAATGATAACAATCGTGATAACAATGACAATACCTAAAACAATGAAGCTAACCACACTCCCTCCGCCCCTTGACGCGCTCTGTGCAAAATGACGAGTATTAAAAGGACGAGTATCAAGCGACCGAGGGAGCTGTGACTCGCGTGGTGTGGTTGGAAGGAAACTGGAAGGTGATGGCGTGATTTTTTTTGAGTGTGTGTGTGTGCGTGAGGTTTCGAGTCGTGTTGATGACCCTGCGTGACCTTGCTTCTTTCTTTCTTCCTCCTTCTCTTCCCTCTTTCTTGCTCTGATTTTGTTTTATTACGCTTTTTTCTCTCTGTTTGTCTGTCTATCTCTGTCTGTCCGTCTGCCTTTCTCTCTCTCTCTCTCTCTCTCTCTCTATCGATCTATCTATCTATCTATCTATCTATCTATCTATCTCTTCTTCTATACTTTCTTCCCTCTCTCTCTCTCCCTTCTACTCTCTCTCCCTCTCTCTCTCCCCTCCTACTCCCCTCCCACTCCCCTCCCTCCCCTCCCACTCCCCTCCCACTCCCCTCCCACTCCCCTCCCACTCCCCTCTCGCTCCCCTCCCACTCCCCTCTCGCTCCCCTCCCACCTCTCCCCCTCCCACCCCTCGCTCCCCTCCCACCTCTCGCTCCCCTCCCACCTCTCGCTCCCCTCCCCCCTCTCGCTCCCCTCCCACCTCTCGCTCCCCTCCCACCTCTCGCTCCCCACCCACCTCTCGCTCCCCACCCACCTCTCGCTCCCCACCCACCTCTCGCTCCCCTCTCACCTCTCCCTCCCCTCCCACCTCTCGCTCCCCTCCCACCTCTCCCTCCCCTCCCCCCTCTCGCTCCCCTCCCACCTCTCGCTCCCCTCCCACCTCTCGCTCCCCTCCCACCTCTCGCTCCCCTCCCACCTCTCGCTCCCCTCCCACCTCTCGCTCCCCACCCACCTCTCGCTCCCCACCCACCTCTCGCTCCCCACCCACTCCCCTCTCGCTCCCCTCCCACTCCCCTCTCGCTCCCCCCCCTCCCCCCTCTCCCCCCCCCCCCCCCTCTCCCTCCCCTCCCCCCTCTCCCTCCCCTCCCCCCCCCCTCCCCTCCCCCCTCTCCCTCCCATCTCCCCTCTCGCTCCCCTCCCCCCTCTCGCTCCCCTCCCACCTCTCGCTCCCCTCCCACCTCTCGCTCCCCTCCCACCTCTCGCTCCCCACCCACCTCTCGCTCCCCTCCCCTTCCCACTCCCTCCCACTCTCCACTCCCCTCCTTCGCTCCGCCTCCCACTTCCCTCTCGAAAACCTCCCTCCCCTCCCACTCCCCTCCCACTCCCACTCCCCTCTCGCTCCCCTCCCACTCCCCTCCCCTCTCCTCCCCCTCTCCTCCCTCACACCCCGATTAGGCCCTTCAGTATAAATAACCTCCTTGACTCATTCAAAGTAAGTTTCTGTTCCTCTGCGTTTTCTCTTTTCCTTTTCTTCGTTGCCCTGTTTTATTTCTACATTTATTATCTCCCTCATCTTTGTCTCTCTCCCGATCTGTGCCTTTTTGTTTGTCTGTCTGTCTCTCCTCCGTTTGTATTTTTGATTATATATAGATCTTGTATCTCTTTCTTGTCTATATCTTACCTATCTTTCTGTCTGTGTGTTTATACATATTTTTATCTACTACTCTACCTGTCTCTCTCTCTCTCTCTCTCTCTCTCTCTCTCTCTCTCTCTCTCTCTCTCTCTCTCTCTCTCTCTCTCTCTCTCTCTCTCTCTCTCTCTCTCTCTCTCTCTCTCTCGCCTTTTTTGTCCCATACCATTCTCCTCTCCCTTCTTTCTACATGTTATGTGAGCAGCGCTTCCTCGTACTCACACGCTATCACACTCTGTCTCACAGACGTGTGATATTCCTGCCTTCTTCCTCCTAAAGCTACAAAGTCCCTTTTTCCTGCAACCGTTGATCCTAAATCGAATGTTAATGTCACCTAGAGCACTGTAATTATCTTCTCTGATCCTAGTATTTACAATCCCTTTTATGGCCATTAGCTGTACCTATTAGATACTACAGCTAATGCCTTTCTTTTTGTTAAACATCTGTACTATGTCGTAAGTATGTGCATAAAGTTTTGCAAATAGAATCTACCATTAGACAAACTCATCTACATCCACATATTCAAGAAAACTAAACATACTCCAGAAAATAAAACAAGTTCGCGTGTCTGTCAACGTACAGCTCTTTACAAACAGTCGACGTCGTACGAACTACAAATATTATCGTTTTCGACAGCCAAGAATATATCCGCTGAACGGATAAGAATGTAAACAGTTCCTGCCTCACTCTGGAGAACACAATTCTGGGGTTGAAGTTACGTTTTTTTTAGCGTTTTCCTCTCATGTTTATTCTTTCATTTGATTTATTTTTTCTTTCTCTTATTTATTACTTTTTTTCATATTTTCTTTTCTTTTTTTTCCTTCGTCATTTTTTTTATCCCTACTCCTCCTCTTCTTCTAGTCCTCCAATTTCTTCTTCTTCTTCCCTATTTTCATTTTTTTTTCTCTTCTTATTTGTTCTTCTTCTTCATATACTTTTATTTCAGGTTATTCTTCTTCTCCTCCTTTGACTTCTTGTTCTCATACTTCCCACTTAGAAAAGGCAGAAGTAAATTAGACATGCTGCTCAAAGGGCCAAGTGAATGAAAACTGGCCAGAAAACAACCCGTGAATTTACAGACAGGTTTTCACCCTCGTCGCTTAGACGTGTGTGGTTACAGAGCTTGCTTTCGCTTTGCCAGGGTGGCGAATTGAGCGCTTCGTGTACGTGCATTTATGAGTGCTCTCTCTCTCTCTCTCTCGGACGATTTTTTCCTCTTCTCTCTCTCTCTCTCTCTCTCTCTCTCTCTCTCTCTCTCTCTCTCTCTCTCTCTCTCTCTCTCTCTCTCTCTCTCTCTCTCTCTCTCTCTCTCTCTCTCTCTCTCTCTCTCTCTCTCTCTCTCTCTCTCTCTCTCTCTCTCTCTCTCTCTCTCTCTCTCTCTCTTTCTCCCTCTCTCTCTCCGCCACGCAGACAAAAACACATTCTACTGTGAAAGCTCCTCGTGATCGATCCGCGACGCTAAACGATTTAATTACCCTCCTATTTTTTCATTGGAGTCACGCCCGCTACTCAAGCGTTCGCCAAAAAGAAAAAAAAAAAAAATCGATACCTTTCTTTTCTCGTTGTTTTTTTCTTTTTTTACTCTACAAACAACAATAACCTCAATACCGGAAGAAGAAGAAAGAAAGAGAGAACTCGGGAACATTTTTTTTTTCACACCTCGTTAACGAACGCACTGAATGAACACACTTGAGTACTATATCCCTAATGTATCTTTTATGAGTAGACGATATGCGTTCGCATGAGCGGACGATATGCATCCTCACGAATAAGCGATCATGTGTGCGGATACGATCATGAGGTCTACACATCCTCCCGGCGCCGAAATGTGGCATGTGCATGAAAGTAAACATTTTGAGGGGAGGTGCATGACGTCACTAGCTTGCTATGAGGTTCGTGACTATTATTTTAGCTACTAACCGTCTGTTGATAATAGTCGTGCAGCATTTTAGTTATCGATTTTCATATTATCTTTCTTTTTTTATTAATCTTTTTAGGCTATTGGTAATTCGCTACAGTGTCGAAGGAAGGAATGAAAGGGGTTCGGAGAAGCAGAAGAGGGCAAGAAAGAGAAGAAAATTAAACACAGTAGATGAAAAGGGGAGAACAAGAACAGGAGGAAAGTGAAATGAAAAGACGAAAGACAAGAAATGAGAGTTGTAATAAACGGAGTAAAAAAAGATCTGAAGGAAAAGATGAAAAGGGAGAAAGAATGAAAGAGAGAAAGTGAATCATTAAAAAAAGACAGAAGAAGAAGGAAAAGAAGAGGAAGATAATAAAGTTTAAGAAGATTAAGAAAAAAATAGGGAAGAAAAATAAAACAAACAAAGTCGATACGAAAAGTGAAAATGAAGGAAAGAGCAACTCAAACAAAGCAAGAAGAGAAACTGAAAGGTGATATCAATCCACCAAAGTGTTATTGCATATAACGGCCGATAACCTCCCCATTCCGACCCCATAACCCCCGCGATCGGGCCAGAGACGCGGCCACGAGCCACTAATACCTCGTTACAGCGCGCCCGTTATAATAACCATCAGGAAAATGCTTCATTATACGACGTAAATTGCCGTGGCGTTATGACACTGCAAGGATGGGTTCTCGGGTCTGGGGTCTCTTGCTCTGGCCAGTCCTGGTGCTGCTGGGGTCGGGCGCTCAGCCTCACTCTCTTTGGTTTGGGCTTTTTTATCCTCTTTGACTTTGGAAATCTGTTTTCCTCTAAGCCTTTTGTTCTTCCTTCTCTCCTTTTTCTTCTTCCTTCTCTTCGTTCTTTTCGTCTTCTGCTTCTTCTTTCACCTCCTTCTCTCCTTCCGTCTCCTCTGCATCTGTTAGGAGTACTGAGATAAGGTCCCTCTCGTTACCTCCTTTCTCCTATCTCCTCTTCCTTCTATCTCCTTTTCCTCCTTATCCTATCTTCTCCTTATCCAATCTCCTCCTCCTCATCTTCCTCTCCCCCCATCCAAGCCTCAGACCTGAACTCTCTCATCCCCTAGGGTGCTTGATGTGAATAGGAGGTACAAGATCATTTCGCCACCTGTGTTTCTCTTCCTCTTCTCCTCATTATCACCATCCTCTTCTCCTCCTCATTCTCCTCCTCCTCCTCCTCATTATCATCATCTTCATCTTCTTCTCCTTTTCCTCATCATTTTTTCCTTCTTCGTCTCCTCCTCGCCGTCTTCTTCCTCTCCTCTATAACCTTCCTCCTTTTCTCTTAATCTTCTCTAAACTTTACAAAAGTAACCTGCCTGTGATCCCCAACACCCCCTCCCCTCCCCCCTTCGGCTCCCTGATGGATGATGCGAATGAACGGCAATTAACCTCTTATGTTTCTCTATCTCCCCCCCCTCCTCTCCTCTCCTCTCCTCTCCTCCACTTCCTCGCCCTTTCATCAAACCCTTTTTCACCTCAGAACTCAAGCTAAGTGGCCCCGCTCCCTCCTTTTCTCCTCCCCCTACTCCTTTTCTTCCTCCACCTCCTCCTCTTCCTCATCATCATCTTCAGGCTGCACCTACTTACTCGCCCTTCTCTTTCTATTCCTACTCCTCCTTCGCCTCCTGCTCTTCCTCCTCCTTCTCCTGCTCCTCCTCCTCCTCCTTCTCCTCCTGCTCCTCCTCCTCCTTCTCCTGCTCCTCCTCCTCCTCCTTCTCCTCCTGCTCCTTCTCCTCCTTCTCCTCCTTCTCCTGCTCCTCCACTCCCTCCTCCTTTTCTCCGACCATTTCACCTCAGAGCCTTAGATGAGTGACCTGCAATACCCCCCACCCCCACCCTCCCCCCACCCTTCATCCCCCGCCTCCTTTTGTACAAATGGGCGACACAACACAATGTCCCCTTCCTCTCCCCCCCCCCTACCACTCTCCGACCGGTAATAACTTCTCCCCTCCGCCTCCCCCTCCCCCTTCTCCCCTCTCCCATCCCCCCTCCCCCTTCCCCTTCCCCTTCCCCTCCCCCTTCCCCTTGAAATGGATGAAGCGAATGAACGACACAAGAGAAAGTCGCCGCTTATGTTTCCCTTTGCGACGACAATCCGAAAGGCTCGTAAAATCTAAGTCGCTGCATTAAGCTGTCGATTCGCTCGCTCGCTCTCGTACATTCTCCGAGTTCCGCCTTTGGGACTATTGAAGACAAGGTGCAGGGTTGATCGCGATGTTGCAAATGATGTCGTTCGAGTATGTGGTTATGTGGATGTTTGTGTGTGTGTGTGTGTGTGTGTGTGCGCGCGTGTGTGTGTGTGTGTGCGTGCGTGCGTGCTTTCTTTCATTCTGTTTGAATGTTCTTTAAACGCATTCTCTTGTTTAAATTACAAACACCACTATAGCATCTTTTTTAAATAATATCAAACTTAATATGAAAAAATCATCATTTTACACAAGATACATTTTCTCCCCCCATTCCCTTTCGTGCAAGATCGTGTTTATTGCAACGTCACCACGTAAAAGCCGCGAGTCTGGGCGCCAGTAATGCCTTCTTAGTCAGCGGCTGAAAATATTTCCCGGGAAAGTTCTCGGCCGTTGAACATTCTTTACGCTCGTAAGGCATCGGCAGCCGACGCGCGAACTCTATCAAATTTTGAAGAGGGTTTATTGAAGAAGGTAAAGCAGCTTTTATGGCGGGATCAAAAGCTTTATCATCGGGTCTTTTCAGCGAGAATGTCGTCTTATAAACCATCTTGCTCAGGAGACTTTGCTTTTTTTGTCTTTCTTTTTTTTTACACATTTGCGTTAATGTTGTCTCCTCCGCGCGTGCAGCCGAATATCTAGAGAAAGTGACGCGGACGTCACGCGATGAGGCCGTTTTATGTACGTTATCCTCACATACACACGTGCACCACCGTCGCCACCTTTTTAGAATCTGTCACTTACTCATATCACCTTCGCTGACTCGCAAATTCGCCATGAAAATCCAGCAACAGCCATGGTAATGCCCCCTTATTAAAAAGCCAACATCGTTACAAAAGAAATCATCGTAACGCAGTGTGTTACGCGCGAGGTCCTCTCCCTTCCCGCCCGCCACACACCCTCGTTACAGATCCGCGACAGCACCTGGCGTGACACGAGAAGCTCCTGCACGTCCGCCGCCTCACGGGTCACAGACAGACTGAGACTGAGGGTCGAGGAGCTAGCGCGAGACTCGGCAGGTCGTGCCCCTCTCTCTCTCTCTCTCTACCTCCCCTCTCTCTCCCTCCCTCCCTTCTCGCTACCCCTCTCCTCCTTCCTCTCCTCTCCCTACCTCCCCTCGAACTCCCGGCACATCTCCCTCCCCTCTCGCTCTCACCCCTCTCCCTTCCTCCCCTCCCACTCCCTCTTCATTTCCCTCCCCCTCCTTGCCATTAGTCCCTCTTCCCCGTTACCCCCATGCTCCCCCTCTCCCCCCTGTCTCCCTCCCCCCTGCCTCGATTCCACCTGCCCCCTACCGTCCCCTCCTCCCCCCTCCCCCCTCCGCCTACTTCTCTTTAGTGGTGTTACCATCTTCATTATCATTCACACGTCTCTTGAATTCTAATGCCCTCGTTAATATTCTCTCTTATCTTTTCCACCATCATTCATATCTTCGTTAATCTCACACTTGCGTCTCAAGAGAAAAATATCTCAAGCTCCTCCCGTTAGAAAAAATCATTAACATTTTAGTGAATACAATAACTCCCTTTACAAGATTTCCCTGAATCGTCTGGTAATACTTGCGGCGGCGACAGAAAAGACCAAAACGAGAGCGGAAGCCAAGGCTACGCTTTTAACAAGCAGCTGTAGCA
>NW_028234419.1:4353191-4363191 GCF_977035675.1 Penaeus japonicus
CCTATGGCTGTGCGACCTCCAATAAGGCTGACTGTAAAACCCGAGAAGTAAAGAGATTCCTTAGGCGAGTTTGGGCTCATTTGATCTGGATATAAAAGCGAAAACTCTCAAAATAGTTTGAAATTGTCAAATAGCTTCACCAGTTCTTTTAATTTACTTTCTCGTTTGTTCTCAGTCTCTCCCTCTCGCTCTTCGGAGTCCTAACATCTACACTGGCCCTATGCTACAGTTTAGCTGAATACTGTGCCCCAGTTTGGACACGCAGCACCTACATAAACAAGATGGACACCAAAGTCCTGCGACTTATTTCAGGTGCCATCAGGTGGAACCTGGCTACTAGCAATGTGCAACATTCACTTGCAACAGCTTTCGCAGAGAAGAGCTTGCCCAGAGGCAGCATCAGCCTATCTCACAGAGAATATCACAACACTCAAACAAGCACAGGCTTCAGCACCCAACACCTCAAGCTAGAAATCAAGGCTTTTCAACAGAACAAGGAAGGGAGACTTTGGAGAGAGGAATGGAGCTAAACCCCCTAGAGGTGGGGAACTGGTAATGGACACCACTCAGCCACTGAATGAATGGCTTCCGCAGCTTCTCCAGAAGGCCATGGACACAGGCAAACAAACTCAGATCAAGTCATGCAAGAACAGCTGCGAACATGCATCGATGGGGCTACCATAAATGCACCTAACTCCACTGGACACTGATCACCTAGTGCTCCACTGCCAGCCACCGCAGTGCCTGGGAGCCCCCATTCACAAAGCTGATAAAAACTTTACTGGTTATATTAGACACATACCTGGTGTGAAATATACCATGCGAAACTATAATGACACTCTCTCTCTCTCTCTTTCTCTCTGTATGTGTATGTGTGTATTTCTTTTCTTCTTTTTCTTTTGGCACACAAGGATTTATAAAGGTAATAGGATGTGTATTGTGTGTGTCTCTTTTGAAATGAAATAACAATATTCTGATTATCAGTTATTTGGCACACTCTCTCATACAAGCACACACACTCTTCATACTGATAATATACAATCATGATTTGTCTATTTCATATATCATATTTGTGAAATATACTAGACATTACAAAAGAATTCACTCTATCATGACAATTACAATGTTACAAATATTCAACTGCAAAACCTGTAAACAACTGAAAACAGAACTTTAAAATGTTTTCCTCAGCTGAATATTATCATCTGTCATTCAGCAGTTATTGAATACACCATCTGCTCCCTTAAACCAGGAGCATTATATGTAATATTTAGCATACTTGCTCATAAAGTGTTTTACATAAAACATTAGTTTAAAAAATCAGATAAAAAATTCTGCATCTGTCCCGCATGAAAAATATCAAAATACTAGTATCTATTTTTTTTTTTAGTTTATGAAACAAAAAGTATCTGATAAATACATAGGAAATAGATGAATATTTCAGATTTCAAATGACCTCTCTTGGGTAACTTCATTTGAAGCCATTAAGACTATAGAAAAAAGTCAAAACAATTGGGAATAATGAAACACTCTTCCATTGCAACTTTGTATTGCGTTATAAGTGTCATGGTGTCATATTCAACATAACATGGATAGTAACACATATAGTATGCTTACAAGTCTGTTAATATGCAATATTTTTAAATTGTTTCCAAGCCTTTACTTAGCATAAAGAACTCACTTAACAAAGTAATATTGCCTAACTAGGAAGTATACAATTCTTATCTGGTATTCTCAAATCACTGAGCAACTCAAATAAAAACAACTACCCTTGTAGGGAGTTCTTCATCCAAACATAAAATCACGCAGCATATTTTTGAGGGAGTGTAATACTGGCTAAAGACATTTATTTCATTGCCTTTGAAAAGTACCATAAAAAGAGGCTTCCATAATATTTCCCAATTAGGCACTGGTTGGGATATTTGGTTAATTCAGCAAGGAAAAAGTGAAAATAAAAACGTATCTGAATACAGTTTAAAAAGAACCATGCACAAGACTTATTCTAATGAGTAAGATACAGATGACTTGTTTACAGAGATGAAATAAAACTACATAGAATTATCTATTTTGGTACATAAAGACCTGTATGATAGTGGTCAACATGGTTAAACTTTGTAAATAAAGTTGTGCAGTGTATGTCCATTTTTCACACAATCGGCAATGAGACCGATATTCTATATCATCTTCTACTCTATTGTAAAAAAAGTTATACATTACATAGATTAGCCATGTCAGAAAATATATGAGCTTTGTTTAAATGAAGTTCACCACTCACTTAAATCCACTTAGTGCATCAAATCTTTATGCAAAATATACAATTACAATAATACCAAAAAATAATAGCAATATTCATCAAAAATAATCATGTGTGTAAGTAAAATAATGATGAAAATAACTAATCCCTTCCTTTTCTTACTAATAATAATTATAAAAGCACCATCATATAATCTCACTACTAATCAAAATAATAAAGACATTGTTAATAATGATCATGGCTAATAACATGAACAAGAACAACAATAATAATAATAATAATAATAATAATAATAATAATAATCATAATAATAAATAATAATAATAATGATAACAATAATAATAATAATAATATGGAACATGATGATAATAATAATAATGGTAATGACAATGATAATAATGATGATGATGATGACAATAATAATAATAATAATAATAAAAAAAAAAAAAAAAAAAAAAATAATAATAATAATAATAAAAAAATTACTCATAATAACAACAATAACAACAACAGGTTCCAAAAATCTTTCGGTTCTCTCCAAATGTTTCAACATTTCTAAGTTTCTGTAAAGCAAGGAAATGTATTTGGTGGGTTGCCAATCTTTAAAATAATGACTTATGTTCACAACATATGATATTACAAAGAATATGTTGAAACACCTGAAGATATTACCAAGAACATACTCTACCCTGAATCCAAAAAATGCAAAATACAGCAAGTCATACATTTCTTGTATTACTTATTTGTTACCTTTTTCTATTGAGATTCCAAGAAAATACTGATAAATTTACTTGCGCACCTTTGAAAGCTTACTTGCAACTCATACATGGAGTTGGTGTCACTTTAGTTTCAAAATATTAGAAACTCTCTACAGGCTTAGTTTTAAAAAACGTTATTCCTAAATGAAAAAAGAAAAAACAAGATTAAAAAAAATCCACAGTCTTTGATCATATTAATAATGTTGCACACATATTAATCCTTTTGTGAATGGTTCAGTAATGAGAACAATCCTCTATGCATGTAGTAACAGTTCAGTACATTCTAATAAATCTAATTCATAAGTATTAAATCCTCTCCTTTTCTTCATCTTATATATAACATGCAAAGCCTTTTCTTAAAGTTCAGAAGAATTTACAACCCAAAAGTTACTGTTATTGCCATTAAAATAATAGGGAACTGAAATTTACTGCAAAACAAAGCAAATACACACGTTTTTTAATACAATAACATTATCCTAAATAAGTATCAGCAACTACAGCTGAATTGTTTACATAAAAAAAATATCAATAAAGCCTTGTTCCTTTGTGGGTTTAGCGAAAAAAATGCATTGTACATAAAAGATATGTATATAAAACATTTAATAAATTTTGAGAATAAAGTCTTCCCAACCTATGTCAACGTAATCTCTCTTCAACTAATGCTAAGATGACACTGCCATGATTAAAAAAATAACTCCTTATATGGTCTGGATTCCATATAACAAGTGGCTGTTTTGAAAATGAGGTACAGTACTTCCTTCCTATTTCTGCTTTAATCTACTGGAACATAATGTATGAGATTCAGGGTTACATTACATGTGAACTAATGTCTTGAGAGCAACAAAAATTGGCAACTACTTACTAATTCACAAATAGATTCTAAACTCCTCTTCAAACAATACTCTTTGATATATGTGACAGTAAGTAATAGCAAAGGCAAAATAAGGGTAACTTTTTTCCTATTCTGATGAGCATATCCATTCAAAATTAACTCATCTGCAAGGCACTTCATATACAAGTATGGAAGAATTAAGTAATACCAATATGTTTACCTAATCTAAAATATTTTTCCTTCTTTCCATGTACTAAAGACTGATCTGATACTTTATAAAAACCTGTGTCTAAAGAAAGTGAAATGTCTATGAACTATCAATTCTTGTTGGGGACCCTAATTTGTAACTTCTTTAACATCCAACTTGTAATAAAGAAATAAATTTAGAAAACACCATTGAACTTCACTGGTTCATTCTCTGTGAAATCTATTACTACCAGCATGCTACTGCTGTAGATTCCCATAGTTTACTCACTATTTTCCTATTAAAATAAATAATCTACATCTAATGCGATGCTGCAGTAAAATTTTTGTTTCTGGATACTTACATTAGGGAATTTATTATGGCAATCCTTATTCATAAAGTGAAGCCAACCACATCGTACATTTTCTAATATCTTACTGTTGCAAGGCCATTGCACATTGCAGAATAACCAAAGAACTAGTGATAATACAAATACATGAATATATGTAAAACATTATAACCCTTAAACATTTTCATTTCAAACTGAAAATATAAAATATGCAAAATGAGAAAAATAAATATACTATACATATATATATCTCTACATACATCTGCTCTGTCTGCTACTGACTGTCACATAATAACCACCATTAAGAGTGAGACGTGTGGAAGGTTAAAATGTTGTTTTCTATCCTCTTTTGTATTTGCCCAGGAAGGCTTGGCAGTTAGGGCAATTGTGCTCGACATTCATGCACTCATTAATGCAGCAGGGAATAAGGCAGCAACCCAGCCAGCACCTGTAGGGGGGAAAAATATAAGTAATTATTTGGTAAGGTGGGATAAGAAATATTCAGACAGAGATATGTGCAAAGGTTGGAGGAGGAGGAGGAGGAGGAGGAGGAGGAGGAGGAGGAGGAGGAGGAGGAGGAGGAGGTAGAGGCAAGGCAGTTTAGGTCCAAACTGAGCCTCTGGGTAACTCATAGATACACATCAAATTACTGAAAGGTCATAATTTATACATGATGAAAATGATTACCAATAAAGATCCATTTTTTTAACAGTTGCTCACCTACCCTCTGCTCTTAGGAGGGTGATGGAACAGTTTTGGAGGAGTAGGGACAGGAAAAAGAGAAGGAGCAAAGGAAGAGGGGAAAAAATTCATCATTATTGGTGGTGGTGGTGGTAGTAAGCACATACATACAAAGAAAAGTGAATACCATGGTTTTAGATATATATATTCTACTTTTTATGTTGCATGTGGTATCACCAACTTTTAAAAATCTGGTAACATTTAACCCATTGACGAAGGGGCTATTTTGGCTCTTAACCCATTCACGCAGGGACTGTTCCGGCTTCGCACGGTCGCAATACCGGGGTTCTCAAACGCATGAGCCTAACACCTTGAGATTCTTGGACGCACAAGCTGCAAGTCTGACGCAAAAACCACAAAATGTGTCATCACGTCAACCGGCTCCAATGGGTTAATGGTCGAAATGCCAGGATATTTGAACGCATAAGCCTAACGCCTAGGGATTCTTGGGCACACTAGCTGTGAGCAAGCGCTGTACGGCTGATCACCCGGCGTACCGACCTTGACTAAATATCTCGTCGCCTGTGTCTGACCCAAAAAACACTAAATGTGATAGCAAGTCAACTGGCACAAATGGGTTAAACCATGTAAGTTTAACGCCATGACGATGGGGTGGTTTTGGCTCCATCCAGTCTAAATGCTTTTTTTTTTTTTTTGAGTATGCAGGTCCAATGCTTTGGGCTTTTTGCCTGTTCTGGCCACAGCCTCCAGTTGTATTTACAATCACCTCTTGCCAGCCATATAAAAAGCCACAACGTGATATTGTGTCACCAGGTGCCACCCCATGACGTGTTATCACATCACCTGACATTTATGGTTAACATGATGATGAAAAGAAATATTTGGTTCATGGTTAAATTAATAACTTTTGAAGCAACTATAAACACTAAATGATTGTATCCCAGGTATTATAGTATCAATGTATGCTCAAGGAGATATTCCTCATGAAAAGATAATTTAGATTGTTTCTACTTCATGCTATCAATGATAAACAAATGGATTCATTTTATTCTAAAAGATTAAGAAGTTTCTGCTTTTTGGTTTTGTTTTCTAATATTCCTTTCAAATTTCAAATCACTATCAAAAGAATATTTATTGCTGCTAACTTGTTATCATACATTTCCTATGGACTCCATAATGAACTAATGATGTAAACAGTTTTCAAGCACTTGGTCCATACTCCAAAAAGAGTAATCTTATTTTAAACCGGCTTTATCAGAATATAATAAAATTGAAATATGAATGCATACACATTACTATATTCACACTATATTTTGCCACAATACCCAAGGGTAAAATTCTAGTTAAAAAGCTTAAAAAGTGACTGGCACTGTATCTACTTCAGATATTTGGTAAATTCACATACAGCCAGTATCTTTACATATCATCTACAAATTGCACACAATTTACAGAGTACCTAAGTTTAGAGTATGTGATATTAGCCTAAGCTAAGATGAAATTAGATTAGATCAAATAAAATTAAACAAGCAAAATAAAGCTCAATAATGTCCAAGAATTTCATTTCTGATATCAACTGACATATTCACAAAGTATCTTATTTTTCTAATGATCACCATTCAACTTTATAATGCCAAAAGCAAAAATGCTGCTCTCATTCTATGTATCAATATCATTTAACTTGTACTCGAGCATTTTTCATTGTCAAAAATGTATGAATTGTCATTTAACATTCATATGTTTTTTAAACTAAATGCAATAAATATAATTTCTCATTTACTTTTTTAATTCAGGTAATATTCAAGTCATGTATAGTTTAAAATTATAATGACAAGAAATATTTGGTTCATTTTCCAAACTATAATATAAATAGTGGTATCTATTTTGTGAGTGAGCACAACAAGGAAGGTTGAAAAATAAGTCATTAATTCCTTCAATTATGATGACCTAGTAAACAAAATGCAAACTAGAATCCCTTTGGTAACATGCATAAAGTCATATTTCATCCAAAAGTCTAGAATATAACAGAAAATAGTCACATCTTAACCCATTAGTAGCGGATGGCATAATTTGCTGCAAAGGCAGTCGGTCATAGACGCGGATGGCATCGTGCAAGACATGTAAAACAGCCATCCTACTGCATAGACCTTTTTTTAATACCGCAAATTGACAGCGGATGGCATGATTTGTTGCCAAGGCAGAGTCGGTCATAGACACGGATGGCACTGTGCCATACAATGTAAACCCGCCATCCGACTGTATACATATTTTATCAAAACCTCGACCAATGGGTTAAACCACACTACTGACCGTAAGTTAAACCCTTATCCAGGTGTAAAAGGCTTTGAGGATTGGATAAATGGATTTGGCACACTTGAAGTGCCATGATGAAAAAAACACTGCTGGTACAAGTGTTAACCCATTTGCATCGGTTGACTTGTTATCACCTTCAGTGTTTTTTTGGTCAGAAGCCAGCGACGAGATTTTTGGTCAAGGCCGGTGCGCCGGGTGAGCAGGTGTACAGCGCTCGCTCACGGCTAGTGCGCCCGAGAATCCCGAAGCATTAAGCTTATGCCTTCGAATACCCCGACGTTCAGACCATTTAGAGCCAGAATTGCCCCGGTGTGAATGGGTTAAGTACATGCTGACCCTGGAACTGCTTACAAAAAATGAAAACCAGTGTATGATTTATTTGGAGTTGGGTACCATTTTGAAATACTTGACTGGCACATATATTGTTTTTGTGGTGGCATATATACTATCATCTACCAATTTCGTGATATCCAAATATCAGTTTCAGCTTTCTGAGTCGAGTCTCATTTTAAAATGTTCAGTTGTGGCTGAGGGTCTTAATGCATAATAACCTTGGATGGGTAATAATATCCCTAACTCAGAAGCAAAAACAAACTAAATGTTGGTTAAGTGAAAGAGAAGGTTATAATACTCCATAAAAGCTATCTTAACCCATTCATGCCGGGGGCATTCCAGCCTTGCATGTCACAATGCCAGGGCTCTCGAATGCATAGGCCTAAATCAATTGAATAAACGACGCCGTATCGCGTCCCCAGCGAACGGGCCTAATATGCACGGTACAGTAGTGTACCACCCGTCACGAGAGGGTTAACTTAAATTGGCTTTCTAGAAAAGATAACCTATTAATCATTTATTCACATAATAACTGATACACAGTATCTCTACAAATTATCTGGAAAATGTATATGCAATTCATCAAGTGGCTAAGTTTCGGCTAGACAAGGTCAATCAAAGCTCAGATGAGATATACTGAGTTAAGCTTGACAATTTTCAGTGATATGAGTAGATCAAGTCACTGTATAAATGGTCTGGTCTTAGAAATGACATATATCAAAGTAAATGGCTCTGCTCTAATGATGTATGTTATCATTATCAAATATTAATCCCAGCATTTCCATTGTCGAAGACAATCAATTTTATCATAGATGGCTTGCAAGCACTTCACCAATTAGTCAATTACCTAAACACCTTTTTAACCCCATTCCTAATTACCCTTATTAAAACCACTTTCATTAATTATCATATTTAACTGACTCTTGTGGAGCCACTTATATAAAACAGACAGTGCATATATGCATGTCAGTATGAATAAACATATATACTCCTGACATCAATGGGGTAAAGCAAATTCAATGGAAGACTAACTCTATATTTTTCTAATAAAAAATATCAGATATTGCTAGGCTTTATTAATCATTGAGTAAAAAGTTACTTCCTGTGATCAGAACTGAACATGCTTAGTGTTTCCAAGTATAGAGCAGTTATGAATACATTTGAATATCAAGCAAAAAGTTATATATACTAATAAATCAGATGGAATTTAAAAGAATATAGAAATTTATATTACCTTCATGAATCAAAATATCTAATTGCAAAAAATGTTCCAACTTCTCTATGGAGATATATAAAATAGAAAATCAAAATAAAAGTTTCTTATATCTTTGTATTATGCAGACACATCATAAAGTGGAAAGTAGATTCAGTTATTGTAAACATTAATAACATGCACAAAAATGATGAATCTTAACTTACCCAAGGATGCAAATAATGCACCCAGACAACCATGCTACCACGGACGGAGAGGTTTTGGTGGCAGTGTCTATCTCGGAATGGCAATGTGGACAGATCATGTGCGTTGACTGCGATCCCAACGGAACCACTGTTGTCACAATAGCGGTTGGGGCAGCTACTTGGAAAAGGAAACTCAATGTTAGATCATTGTGCAAAATCATTATCATTAATATAATTTCTGTTGAAAAGGAATAAATAAACAAATAAACACAGATGCATGCACACAAAACAGAAACACTCACCCATTTACATACATTCATACATACATATATACATACACACAAAAACACACACACACACACACACACACACACACACACACACACACACACACACACACACACAGAAACAAATATAATTTTAAAGTAATAAGTAAACATGTAGAAAATACAAGGAATGACAACTGTCAGTAGACAGAGATACACAAACTATGATACAGGTAATCACATTACAAAAAATTAAATACATATACTTTACGAAGTTGTACAGTAGGAACAACTTTACCTACATCATAATGCATTACCCTGCAACATCTATAAAAAATTGTGAGTTCTTTGTATTGAATAAACCAGGGACTATTCCCTTCCATGACACCCTATCTAAGGACAATTTGATGAGCTGGTTGAGAGCATTCTCATGAAACCTTGATTGCACAAAGGAAAAAAGTACATATAGACCAAATTTCAAAAGGTAGGTAAGTTCCTCTCATCCCCTTCTTTGCAAATGGCAAAAATGAAGATATATATGACTGACCATTAGAGGGAAATATATCAAAATCATGCTAATAGCCCCAACTGAATGATTAACAAACTGCACATAA
>NW_028234419.1:4370691-4378191 GCF_977035675.1 Penaeus japonicus
TGTCTGTCATATTTATATTTTCAACATAGAGTGATGAACAACATATTAGCTGACTGACGATGGGAGTATGCACTGATCACTAAGGATCAGTTTAATAAATTCTCTGTACACACAGATGGCTCCACAAGTGCTCAGTCACAAAGAAGTCAACTACTTGGCCATACTGGCCTTATTGTTTACCTCATTCCTTAAATTTTCAGAAAAAAAAGTTATTTCTATTATATTTATGATTCTTTACTTTCAATATCATTATTGTATAATCATCATAATAGTGTATACAACAACAATGATAATAGTATTAAAAATATAAGGTTTTTCTTCCAGAATATTCAAGAAATGGGATAACCAGGTGATGTTAGGAAGGCCTAGTAATTGGCTCCTTGGTGACTAAGAGATTGTGGAGCCATCAATGTGTAAGGAAACGTAATAAAACGAAACCATAGTGGTCCACACATCTTCATCATCAATTGACCATTTGGGTTTATCTTCACTTTAATAAAAATTTTATTCAGTAAATTTCTAGTTGTCGAGGTATGCTCTGGTTGGCTCAATGTGCAACTGTTACAGCTCTATTGTATGATATTCACTAATGGAAATATAGCTGATACTCTAACTGAATCATGAAACTGCAATGTAGAGAGAGAAGGACTGCATGGGTTTATCTCTACAGTTAATATCTGCGTTTCTCAACTCATACTGACAACTGTACACTCATCAGCTTCCTGCATTAATGCCACATGCAAGTAAATTATACTTTTTTTATCATTATTACAATAATTGGAATCTTTCGGACCAAGGGAAAGCCTCAAAAACCCTTTTGCCTTAACCCACTCACGACGGGGGCATTCCAGCCTTGCATGTCACAATGCCGGGGCTTTCGAACACTTAGGCCTAAATCAATTAAATGACTGGCACCATATGGTGCCACCCGGCCACCGGGCCCTTGAATGAGCGGTACCATAGTGTACCACCCGTCCAGAGAGGGTTAAAATAATTTGAACTGGAAATCAGAACTGGGACCGTACTGTATACAATACATTGCAATTTCAATTATATCTCCACATCTCTACAGTAGTTATATATTCCTGGGCACTTCCTGATATATTAGTCTACTGCAATCAGTTGCATAGCATCAACCATGATACACAATTCTTGCATGAAGTCCAAAGAATCACAATCTATATCCCACAAAAATGTATCACATATATGTATTGTAAGAAGGAAAAGAATACTGAAATGATTTAATCTTACAATAAAAAACTAGTCTTCAGGTTTGTGTTTTAAATAAAAGATGCATTTACAAAATATTTAAAAAACTACATACTAATAATTTAGAATGATCAATTTTGTCAAAAACATTATCAGTCATTTGGGAAGAATTCAATTATTAGAAAATACCTATTGCTTACACTCACAGCTACAAAAACTGAGCAAGAAGCAGATTTTCAACTTAATAAGGCAAAGGCAGCAATATGAAAGAGGTGATTATTCGAATTCATACAATTCGGAAATACCTAACAGACATCTATCCCCTTTATTATGTCATAAACAAGATTAGCTGATAGACAGACAGAGTTAAAACAAAACTGTCAAGGTAAAAAATAAAAAGAAGAACAATTAAGTAAAAGCTCACAAGTAAATGCATAACAATACCAAATGTTTCCTTCAGTTCTGAATCACAAAAGGACTCATATGTGCCAAAAACAAATATTCATACATCACAACACTTCAAACAACCTTCTAAAATCAAAAGTGAAAAAAGTCTGTGGCTTTAAATCCTACTACACCTACTGTTAAAGAGACGCTGTCTGATGGCCTCGTGGAAAGAGGAGTCGAGGGGGAAAGAGGTAGGGGTATTGGGTGCGGTAAGTGGAGCCGTGAGGGAGCCCTTGCGGTCATCTTTAACCGGCTGGGAATACCATGCCCACAGTGGAAGGGGCTCATCCTGCTTGTGCAGGCCTTCACTTGCCCTCCTAGGCACGATGAGCGAATTGCCATGCTGGGAAATGTTCTTGGACTTTGGGCTGTCTTCATCCCCCTTCATGGAATGGGGCACTACCATTGCTTTTCAACACTCAATGCCATCCAAGCTGTGGCAAAATATGTTCCTCCATTTTCAGGAGACAGGCTGGTTTTGTGTAGCTGTCTTCACATCCATTGCTTCACTTAGTAAGGGCCTGACAGTTATCATCACTATTTTCTATAAATATATTCTACATCAAATCAATTTTCTCTCTTTTTTTCACAAGACAACAAAAACCACATTCCTTTTCTTTCCCAAAATTGAACTCTCTTGCACTTAAAACAACTGGTGCATACTACTGTGGGTCAATTTCCAAGACAAATACATCACCTTCCTGGTTGGTAACGTTCACTGCCACTGTTGTTCTGGAATTCAGTGTCCCTGCCTGGCTACCGGGGAGACCGTCAATAAACAAAACCCAACCCCTATAAAGTGAACTGTGTGCAACATGCAATGATACATCTTTTATGTTGTTTATATGATAAAGGCACAAATGTCTAAAATATGTTTGTGAGTCAGCTGCATAATTTTAAAACCTTGAAAATATCAGACATGTAAGAAGTAGTACATTGTACATGTAACTATGCCTGAAAGAAATTACTCATGATGACATGCTATAAGGTACTGGTGTGTTATATTTATTACTACATGTAATATGCATAACTATTGTCAATATTTTTTGAAATACATGAAAACTGTATGAATCAAATCAATATTGATCCCAAAACTACAAACTATTTCATTCAATTAAAAGTAAAAAAAAATAAAAGAAAAAAGAGAGAAAAAAAAGTCAATTATCAGAACCTAGTGAGATATATATAATTCAGATATACAAAAAATCTATCTCTTTAAATATGTACAGCAAAATTATAACATTAAAAAAATATTGATTCCATATGAAATAAAACTCACAAGAACTTATTTTGATTAAATTCTATTGTAATATTATCACATGTACAATTTCTCTACATCAATATGATACTTGCAATAGTAAAATATATCATGTCTAAATGATATTGTAAAAATGGTTATTTACAGCAAAAAATATGTTGGTGTTTTGTTGTCATCTGTTGCCTTGGAAACCAATACCAAATTACTGGCCCCGAGCTGCCAAGGTAGCGGGTGATACAGGAAATGACCTAGAACATAATAAAATATTCACAAGACTAAATTCAGTGCTTATGCTCCCCTACTCCTTCCCCCTTTCTTCTTCTTCTCCCTCTCTCCCTCCCTTTCCCCATCTCCCCTTCTCTCCCTCCCACCCCACCCTTTCATTGTTAATACCTCTCTCCCTTTCTCCTCTTCTCTCCCTTTCTTCTCCTCTCTCCCTTTCTTCTCTTCTCTCCCTTTCTCCTTTTCTCTCCCTTTCTCTTCTTCTCTACCTTTCTCTTCTTCTCTACCTTTCTCCTCCTCTCTCCCCTCTCCCCTTCTCCTCCCCTCTCCCCTTCTCCTCCCCTCTCCCCTTCTCTTCCCCTCTCCCCTTCTCCCCTCTCCCCCTTTCTCCTCCTCTCTCCCTTTCTCTTCCTCTCTCCCTTTCTCTTCCTCTCTCCCTTTCCCCTCTTCTCCCCCTTTCTCCTCCTCTCTCCTATTTTCTCTAGCTCACTCACTTGATTATTCACTCACTCTCTTGCTTGCTCTCTCTTACTTGCTCTTATTCACTCTCTCTTACTCACACACTTGCTTACTCTCTCTTACTCCCACCTCTTACTTAATTTCTCTTTCTTACTCACTCACTCACTTACTCTCTCTTACTCACTCACTCGATTACTCTCTCTTACTCATTCACACGCTCGTTCTCTCTTACTCACTCACTCACTCACTCACTCACTTACTCTCTCTTATTCATTCACTTGATTACTCTCTTTTACTCACTCACTTGATTACTCTCTCTTACACAATCACCCACTCCCTCTCTCTTACTCAATCACTCGCTTATTCTCTCTTGCTCACTCATTCGCTTACTCTCTCTTCCTCAATCATTCATTTACTCTCTCTTCCTCACTCATTCGCTTACTCTCTCTTGCTCACTCACTCACTCGCTCACTCTCTCTTACTCACTCACTCACTTACTTTAACACACACAAACACTTAATCTCCCATATCTATACTCCCATTCACAATCTCTCACTTCCTCTTACGCTCCCAGACTTGTTTCAGTCTTGCATAATACAAGGATAGATTCACTTTCAGATTATAAGGATCACCATAATTCTTCTCCTTTTATGCTTTTCAACATAGCAACCTCCTGGGATACAAGTGCAAGCATCTGGCACTTCCATACCTAACCTCTCCTCTTAAATGTTTGCAAAAAGGTCATTTGCATATCAACCGATATTGGAGCAGGCTGAGTGATTAGCCTTTAGAGCAATGGTTCTCAAACTGGGTGCCGCGGCACCCTGGGGTGCCACGGACAGCGCCTAGGGGTGCCACAAGATTGCCATGAATTTTGTCTTGGCTAGATCGTTTCAAGGTACATTTGTAAAACAGTTTGTAGCAGTCTGCCTATAATTAAATGTCGGTGTAGGAAGTTACTTGCTCTAATATTTTACTAAAATATAGGTAGATATTTCCTTTTGCACACTACTACTACTACTACTACTACTACTACTACTGATAACATAATGATGTGATGGTGAAAAAGGGGTGCCACAGAAAGGATTATATAAATTCAGGGTGCCATCACTGAAAAAAGATTGAGAACCACTGCTTTAGAGTGTGGCTGGGCTGTATAGGGCACGGGGAACTTTCAGCAGCATTGCGAGGATAGGGCCTACGTGGTCATTCGTTTAAGAGGATTGGTTTATGATTAGCAGATATGACTCATCCAGCCATACCCTCTGAGTTACTTAGTAACATGTGTCAGATGTGACATTTTGTTCACGGGGATCATCAAACAAACAACACATACACCTGTACTTAAAAGTCTGAAGGTTTGAATAACATGAGTGTAAAAGATTCATGTAGAGCACAACCTTGTAAAAAAAAGTATCCAATAATATATATATGTGTGTGTGTGTGTGTGTGTGTGTGTGTGTGTGTGTGTGTGTGTGTGTGTGTGTGTGTGTGTGTGTGTGTGTGTGTGTGTGTGTGTGTGTGTGTGTGTGTGTGTGTGTGTGTGTGTGTGTGTGTGTGTGTGTGTGTGTGTGTGTGTGTGTGTGTGTGTGTGTGTGTGTGTGTGTGTGTGTGCATAAAAAGGTCACATATGAAATTACAAATTTTACAGTTCCACTGAAATTACCTCAACCAAAATGTGATTCCCCTCAATTGGGGGAAATTACCATATGTTGAGAGTTTTAGGGTAAGGGCACCATATACACATGAAAACCAACCCAACATAAAACCATTCACATTATTAATCTGTATGTATAAATATTCATGTTAAAATTTTGTTGGAGGAATAATCACAACAGCAACAATAGTATCAGTGATAACAATATTTTCATTACTGCAATCATTATAACCATGTAATATCATTACTATTAACAATACTATCATTATTATCAGTTGCCATCTCAGACTTGTCAGGCCTTCTCTTCTTAATTTCCTTCATCCTTAAAATTGTGTAAAGTTTTGAAAACATGCAAAAGGTGTATATTAGGGACATGGATGGCGAGGGGATTTCAATTTTGATAGAGCAGTTGACGTTGGTTGAGGTTGCTGCTTCTTTTTGAATGGTGTACCTGCAATCAATGTATGAATAGAACTCATCCCAAATGACCTTATACTTGCAAAATAACATGTACCGCTACATACATAATAGATATATTTTTGCCCTTCAAGGAGTACCAGACATATTTCAGAGGATTTGCATTCAAAGGGTTAAATATCTTTCATAAGTAGATATGCCTTCTGCTTACTACTAAAAGGACAAGAGATAGCTGCAAATTTACGATGAAAACAAATTTTACAAATGGCATACTGTTTTCCCCAATAATGACAAAAACTCTTACACAAGTATAAAAGTAACTCTAAAGGTATATTTCTTTTAAACTGGTTTACCAATCAACCCTATCTCATTGTTCACTACTAATTACATCATGAACCTTTATTAGGTATGACTATTTCTGGATGTTCAAATAAAATGCACCTTTTTGTACTTAGCAAACAGTTTCAGTCATAATATAGTTACGTTAGGGACAGTGATAAATAACCCCGATATACAAGTGGTAGTCTACAAACAAGTGATACATATAACAAAATAAAAGGTTGAGATGTAGGTCTTTCTTCAACGTAAACTTTCTAAAACAGAAAAAAAACTTCTTTGTTTTGTTCATCTCTTCCTTTCCTTTGATCCTTCTACTTTCCCTTTCATATATTTCAAGTATATATCCTTTCTACCTATTGCAACTATTCCTCCATGCATTGCTGTAGAATCTGCTTTACTGAGTTCTTTGGTATTATAAACAGATGTTTCAACACAGGACATTCCTCTTCCATAAGAAACATAATCATTAAAACATTACATGCTTTTGAGTTTAGTTAACATTCCTCTAACTCACTATTATATGAAGTTTACCTATTTGGGATAAAAGATGAACAACAAACAAGACCTTTAACCCTTTGCCGACAGGGGATAGATTAGCTTACCCAGTCTCCAGGATGGGTTTTATTTCAGTGTGAGGTAGCTTCACACAACATAAACTGACTTTTTCCACTCTCCTTCAATCTCTCACTGTAAAACTAGAGCCATTTTTTGTGTTTCTATTTTGTGTGTTTTCTTGTGACTTATATGTCATGTGACAGGCTCTAACAATGCTGCATTGACTAAAATTGTAGTATAGGATTTATATTAGCACATTATTTTCTTTATACTGAGTGTGACAGAAGTATTGCTGTTTTATGGAAGGACAGAAAGCAACTTTATTTTTTTGTATTCGTGAACTGTTATGAACGAATACAAAACAAATAACCATCAATAATGAAAATAACATGAAGAGGTAGGGAAGAGGAAGGAAATCTGAGCTTATGACTGAGTGCCACTGCAAAAGGCATCCCTACTGGCACAAGGGCACATTTTAGACACCGGGCATGCCTTGAGCCTCCTTCCTCTTTTTGTTCTGCCTGCACATCCTTCATCGGCAGTACTTTAAAACAAGAGGTCGGTAACTTGCTGTGTGCCATCACTCTATAAAGATAGTGCTTACTAGAAACCCATGGATGGGTGCCATTCAAGGCTCTCTCTCCTGCTGGTGCTAGAAGAAATTGGTGCCATCTAGGCTTTGGATGTTAGAATTGCTTATTATTACAGTAATTACAACTACCGCTGTCATCATCACTCCCTCATTACATATAGCACAATAAAATAACAGTGATCCAAAGAAACCCGAATGTCATGTACATCACGACACCCATCATCCTGCATCATGTATGTCATGACACCCATATGCAATGGATTAACAGACCTATTTCTAGACCAGATTCAAGACCACATCTACTCATCTAAAACAACTTCTTGATGTCAAATGTACTCCAGTGTT
>NW_028234419.1:4385691-4395691 GCF_977035675.1 Penaeus japonicus
TCGCTTCCCACTAACAATATTTGGAACTAAACAAATGCATACTTAAGCATGTGTATGCTGATCATGAGAGCACTGCTGACCAAACAAACGGTACGAGATAAGATGCCACAAAATTAATTACTGGATAGCTCAGAGATCCATGACTAGGTGCTAGGTTAGCGTAAGTATCAGGGTCCAGGGAGGTCTTTTACTAAGCTAGGTTAGGCTGGGGTTGGTTGGGCTAGAAGCCTAGCCTAGCCTAGCCTAGCCTAGCCTAACCTAGTTAGATTAGATTATGTTAGGGTCATGAGAAACAGTTTTTCCATTGTTTTTATATGATTTGTGTGTCCCACAAGCCTAGCCTAGCCTAGCCTAGCCTAACCTCACCTAGCCTAACCTAACCTAGTTATATTAGATTATGTTAGGGTCATGAGAAACAGTTTTTCCATTGTTTTTATATGATTTGTGTGTCCCACAAGCCTAGCCTAGCCTAACCTAATCTAGCCTAGCCTAGCCTAGCCTAGCCTAACCTCACCTAGCCTAACCTAACCTAGTTATATTAGATTATGTTAGGGTCATGAGAAACAGTTTTTCCATTGTTTTTATATGATTTGTGTGTCCCACAAGCCTAGCCTAACCTAATCTAGCCTAGCCTAACCTAATCTAGCCTAGCCTAGCCTAGCCTAGCCTAACCTAACCTAACCTAACCTAGCCTATCCTAACCTAATCTAGCCTAGCCTAGCCTAGCCTAGCCTTGCCTAGCCTAACCTAGTTAGATTAGATTATGTTAGGGTCATGAGAAACAGTTTTTCCATTGTTTTTGTATGATTTGTGTGTCCCACATTCTTTTCCTATCTAATCTTAAAATGAGTCTATCTCAAAATGTATCCCTTTCCAAAGGAACGAACATTTGAAACTCTCAAAGCACATCAAAAACTACATAGATTGCATTTCCACGTGCCCAAAACACGGCAGCACGAAGAGTAACATTACCACTTACACACGCCCACACACACACCCATAACTCACCGTGACACACATACCACAAGTGATACCCAAAGATACCCTTAAATATCCTATTCCATGACACTGTTACCCACAATTTGCCCATGAAATACTATTTCCATGACAATCATAGCATCAAACAATGTCGGAGAAAATGCACATACCATAAGATGCTGATACCCAAAACTACCCCTTGATTCACGAACATTATTACGGCCTTGGGTTCATGGACTCAAGGCCATCTTAGCATCTTTCTATTCACTCTTTCACTCTGCTATTAACGGCTGTCTCTTGACCTTTCTGTCACACACACACACGAGATGAAAAGCGTCCTCTACGTACCTCTATTTACTGTTTGTCTGAGGATGAAGAAGAAAAGGGTGAACCTCACTCTTACCACACTCGCCTATGACGTCATCCCGACTACCGAGAAAAAAAACATGTGCTATATTTGTGCTTTCGAATTGGATGCTTTTCGAGGTCTTGCTTCGCTATCAGGTTTTAGATTTTATATTGTGTGTATTTGGATATTTTTTTTTAAAAGATCAACGACTCAAAACTACGTTCTAAAATAAGGCCAAGGTTGTCGGCATGACGTCATGAGGTACGTCACTGTTTCTGACGTCATGAGTTTCGTCATTATTAACAATCTAGGAAACGATTTCATTTATTCCCTTTGTCACGTTATGTATGGCATCGTTTTACGCCATCAGTTTATGTTATCAGTTTCCGGAATCAACTATTATTGCAATTCCTACCCAATTCTAGGAAATATATAAAGTATGTCACACCTATATTTAGACAGAAGTTAATGACACTTCCCCGTCTGCCAATGCTTTCCGTGGCATTTACACTCCACAGGTGTTGATAATGTTAATCAACCACTGCTCTAAGTGTGTGTGTGTGTGTGTTTGTGTGTGTGTGTGTGTGTGTGTGTGTGTGTGTGTGTGTGTGTGTGTGTGTGTGTGTGTGTGTGTGTGTGTGTGTGTGTGTGTGTGTGTGTGTGTGTGTGTGTGTGTGTGTGTGTGTGTGTGTGTTGTGTGTGTGTGTGTGTGTGTGTGTGTTGTGTGTGTGTGTGTGTGTGTGTGTGTGTGTGTGTGTGTGTGTGTGTGTGTGTGTGTGTGTGTGTGTGTGTGTGTGTGTGTGTGTGTGTGTGTGTGTGTGTGTGTGTGTGTGTGTGTGTGATATCAGAGATAAATGAGTAACATAGCATATGATAACATATTTGTGAATAGTCTGAATGGTATATTTCTCAGGTATATGTCATATGCCTGTTTATCTGTGATTTTTTTGTTTTTTCTGCGGTGTGGTCTTATTTAACAATTATATTATTTATGAAAATGTATCATGAGTACTAGTGTGCTCTTCAGAGAGCATTCATGAATATGATCTTAATTAAATGGATCATTTTTTCTGTGATGACTTCTCAACTTTAAGCTTCATTAATAAAAAAAATGCCAGGGCAAATCCATTCAAGAACATTACTGAAATATCATCTTTCCATCCTTTTTTTGATTGTCAGAAATATATTTTTTCAGTTCTTAGTTTTGCCCAACAGGTGTTATCTTAATTTCAGTATTTATGTATGACACTTGCGTAATGAGCCATGCCTCTGACTGAAAATGAGTTTGGATCGTCTATGACGGCTCTGAAAGGTCTTTACACCTTAAAGAATCTATGGTTATTTGGTAAAATGACAAAAGATAAATATACCTTGTGGCATTATGATAGTCTTTAATCATCTTTATCTTCTTTCGTAATACTTTGATGATTTGAGAGTGCGATTATCTAAAACCAAACTGTATTGCTTGATATCAGAATTTCGAAATAAGAAAGATTATATGACATGATAGTGCAGTATCAACATCGAATGTATGCTCAATTTATTGACATATTTAACTATGTATACATATATGTTTGTCCAAGAAAAATATCTTGAAATTAAGAAATGTTTCTGTTACTATTACTTCACCTTTTATTTGAAAAGTATTTTTTCATACTCATTTTAGAATCTTTAAAATGCTCAGCTAGTAAAGAACAATAATGACAAAGCCATAAGACCCCAAACCTTGGTAGTATTGAGCTTGAATTGACAATTTTTTTCTTTTATAGGAAAGCAAGGATGAAGTTCATTCCCCAATAACAGACATCTAAGGGTGCAGCATCACCAAGTGGCTTTTTATATATCAAAGTTACTGGTTAACTCAGTCTGAGTTACTTACTTTTAATCAGTTACAAAGGCCTTACATACTACCTTATATCAGAAGTATCAATAATGTTTCCTGGCCCTTATATGACTGTTATTAGGCAAAGCATTACAAAGATTCAGATTGCTGAACTTCAGTACACTAAAGAAATGAGAAAAAGTTCAGAAATAAGCAGAAGTAAGAAAAGAGTGCCAAAGGAAAAAAATAGAATGAACAGAATCTAGCTATTTCTTGAAGAAGCTGAACAATGAAATTAGTAATGGCATATTGGGGGATTTCCAATATAAAATGTAAAAATTGGCATAAAAATTAGCCTTTTTCATGTCAATTTAATCTAGTATTTCTGGTATGAACGCATGAACACTTTCTTTTGAATATATTTACGAGCAAGAATCTTTCACTGTTATGTTTTTAATAGTGATTCATCCTATTCACTGTTATTGTAAATATCCCATTTTCAAAACTGATATCTTTTATATAAACAATGCCGTAGTAGCTCTGTAAATTATTCTGATTTTAGTCATGTCAAATGGATTAACTATGTTAACCATGCAATCAATCAAGGGATTCAAATGGTCAAGCTTTGCTCAGCAAACTTTGCTTGATATAATGTCATATTTGAAGAAATTGAGAAAAGCTTTGTTACAAGGCTTTACTTGTATTATTTTTCAGTTTCTACCTTTCTGAGGTCCCACTAAGCAGTTTGCTGAGCAAAGTTCACACATGTGGATGGGGCCTAGGCCATAATTTGTGTTTTACTTTCTCTTCAAGGAATCTATCCCGGAAACTTTTTTTTAATAACCTGTTCCGGCAGAACAGTATTTGCCAATTAAATAGCAACAGAAATATAATATTGTAAATTCTGCAGTTCTTAGTTGTTTACTGCATTTTTTGCATATATTTAAATTTGTAAAATTGCATTTTTCTCTTCTTATTCCTTGTGATGGACAAAATGTGCTAAGTGAATTAATTATATTTGTTGTCAAAAAATAGTCCTTTGACGACAAAAACTTCATTTTATGCATATAAAAAAGCTCAATGATATATGATTGTATATCTGATATGTTTTTGTTTAAGAGTTATTATCTGAAAATATCTGGTTTGATTTTATTTGATTTTCATCTGAATAACCTTCCAGATCTTGCATTTAGTCATTTTATAGGTACACAAGGAAATATGTTGAATTCTTTATATCTAATTCACAAAAAATTACCTCAAGTATCATTTGGTTAAACAAACATACACCAAAGTTTATTCAATATATTTTTAGCATGGATTCACTAGCCAATATTCTTTGATGTTGAAATACATATAAATTAAAACCATTCATAAAAAAGTAATTACCTTCATACTATTAAGTGCCAAATGCGCTTTCCTCTAGAAATTTGCCAAATACTGCCAAAACTGTGATGAAGCACCCTACATAATCCAAACTAAAGAAATATGTTAACATTGGTATTATTCTTACATTAAATTAAAATAATTTCCTAATTAATAACAAACTCAGCATAACAAAAAATTATATTAAAAATGATCTTTCATGACCTTGCACTGTATGAAAACCAATGATACAAAACTCTAAGATACTTCATGGAAATCTGTATCACATGGCCGTATGCTAAACTAGTGACAGCATTCCAACTTGTTCGGTCTACAGGATGTCCTTCTCTTCATGATTTCTATTATTTCTGGGGCAATTACAATGAGCTTAATCCATCAAACTATCAATTGGCCTGATGGATGTTGATTCCATAAATATTAAGTCCCACTTGGATGAAATTCTCATTTTACAGCCTTTCCTTATAAATCTTTACTTGTCTAGGAAGCATGGAGACCTTTTCACTCACATTTGCTCTTCCTGTTTTTTATATTCATTACTATTTGAAAGTTCTAAAACCTTTTACTGAAGCTCCTATCTTTCATAAATGATATATCTTGCCTATCTTCTCTCATTAATGAACATATCTTAAGTATATTAATATTCCTTGCTGCAAACCAGATCAAAAGCCAATGCAATTACGGGTGGTATTTCTAGCTGGAAATCAACCAGCTTACATTTTATATATATCTATATATATGTACGAAAAATAGCTGTTGCATGATATTCAGATAATCTTAAAATTATTCCATTAAAAGAATCTTAAGTACCCAAATATGACATAGAACAACATTTGCTTTGCAGGAATCATTAACTCTAAATATTTTACCAACACTGTCCAATATAAATCACATCCCTTTCCACACATGTTTATGTACAAATATTATAAAAGGACATTACTCTTCATGAAATTTGACAGTGGCAGCATCACTTACGATACTCATATTTTATAATTTAGAATAATGATACCTCTCTAAATTCTAGCAATTAGTATTAGTTAAATAATCCATACTGTTCCACCTCCATCCAAAAGGAAACTTTTATAATATTTCCAAGCAAACCATGGGCTTGTTAGAAAATATTGTTACTGTCCATGGCAAAAAACAGATACCTTGCCTCCTAAACCTTATTCTCTGCTTATTCTTTTACACTGAATTGCTTCCAAGATTAGAGCTAGAATGCCCTCCACAACAGGATTAAGGATGAATACATAATAGCTTCACTTTGGCCCCAACATGGACAACAACATGCTGAGTTTTGAAAAGCCCATGACTACACTGCAATCTTTGACTGTCCTCAACAAGGAGAAATTGTTCAGCAGCTATGAAGGGTCATGCTATGAGCAATCCCTCAGCAGGGCTTGAGGATCTCTAAGGCATAATATAGAGGAAGCTAAACAATGTTGAAATTACTGATTGAAGGGCAAGACTGGGTGTTTGTCACATTTCTGAAGGGAGCTCCTCTTATATCATGAGCCTCTCAGTGAGAATGACGTGGCTCAATCAACAGCAGCCTAGACTTTGCCCAAGCTACTCCCATCGCTGCCACTCAATTCTTCTAGTTCACTATTACTACTGGTCCGGGGGAAGAGGTTTCAGTTCCTTAATCTGCTTAATTAAATAAGCTTTCTCGTCATTGAACTGCTCGTCTTCGGAGCGGTCTGTGTGGAAGCGCGTCAAGAACTCAACAAGCTTGTCCTGGTTCCGTAAGAGGATTTCCAAGATGGGTCGGGGCTTGTCTGGATTGGCTACAAAGACCTTAAACACGTGGAAGGCTTCAAACTGGATATTGCGGGATTTCTCCTTTAACATTATCATCATCAGTTTCAAGTTATCAGGGTTGCTGATGTATCGCTTCATCACCTGCGAAATAATTAACAGTTACAAAATACATCTTTACGTATTTTTTAATATTGTATCATCATTTAGTAACAAAAATATTCTGCATATATTCATACCATACGGCATATTCAAATACTTACAGAAAAGTTATGTCTGTCTAATAAAAGTTCCCCAAGTAACTTGAGTGACTGTCTGCGAGTCACATAATTCTCCGAGTTTAGAAGATGCTCATACTGCGAGAACACTCGGTCATAATTCTGTTCCAAGAACTCTGCACACAACATCTTGTGTTTTGTCAGGAGTTCCTGGAAGGAAGGGAAGACATTATAAATAAAGTATTAAAAAACAAAACAAAACAGAAAAAAGTGTGGCCTGCCAACAAAAAATATTATTTTCTCCTTAACTGAAGACATTTTTTGTATTGTTTAAGATTATCATATAGAAGTTTCAGGGTGAGTTCTGAACATCTTACATAAAAATGAAACCCTATCATAAGCAATAACTATCGTTGAAACAATTCCACCACCATCAAATGTAAAAACTGTAATGTTCAAGTAACTGTAAACTGGAGAATCAGAAAATCAGTGTAATATGTGCAGTTGTTGGCTTCTCCTTAAGTTTTTATAAAATGAACATGAATACTTCATTACTGGCGGTCTATTTTTATTCTCCATATAATCACTTTTATGGGGGCTGCAATGCAATAATAAAATCAAATTCACAAACTGTACATCAATGGAGTTGAAACTGATAAAAGTTGTTTATCTATTTGAACCTCAGAACTAACAATCCTCCACCACAATATATACTGAGATTACTAAAATATGTTGATGAAGTATTGACTGAATTTCCAAATCCAATAGATAGTGCACCTCTATGCCAAGTCTATATTCTATGGATGAAAAATTTGATTGCTACAAAAACTTCAAAATGCTGTACATAAACTAAGGGACCACACACTTGAGGTCAAATGTACCTTATCTATTATATCATATAGTATAATGCTTATATTAGGATATTAATAATAAGTATTTTGAAAAGTTAAATGAAAACTGTCATTTGTAACCTTCATTCTGAATTTACATAATCATTTCAAAGCAAAGCCATGGTGGTAATGGTGAGAATCCTGTGTTTCGAAATGTAAGTGATACCCATGACTCAGGATGGGGAAGGCCATGTACAAAACCAAGAGCTCTGTTCCCTCTCACCCTTTCTTCTTTTGGGGGTTTGAACATTAATTTATATATTTGCTATTATGATAAAATTGTATAGACTTTAAACCTGATGATGCTAGGAGTGTAAGTATACCTGCACGGCCCACTATGGTTTTGTTTTATTTTTTAACTTTTCTTTACACATACAAGGTTCCACAAGTGCTTAGTCACCAATGCCTAATTCATCATACCTATTTCCCTTATAACTTTTATTGATATTATTGATAACTACAATAATAACAGCAATAGAAATAAACTTTTTCTACCAGTAAATTCATGGAAGGAGGTAAAAAGGTGTAAGGTTAGGTTTAACTGATTCATTGGTGACTAAGCACTTGTAGAACCATCCATGTGTGAAAATGAATAAACAATAAAACAAAATCATGGATAGTCTTGTCTCTGTCATCAATGGAGACACTTACTATCTGACAAGGAAATGCACTAAATCGCTTTTCTCTCCTCTGATTCAATCAAAACAAAATGAAATGTATTTTTGGAACTCAAAGATTAAAATCTACACAATTCTTGTAATATTACAAGAATTTTTTAACTTCCTGTTGAATATTGGTATAAATTGTGCATGTCATAAACTAAGCATGACAAAATCCTTTTAGGGTTAAAATAAATACAGTTTATATAAAGATCATACCAATAAACAGTATTAACAAACAAATAATGATCTCTCCCTCAAAACATATGTTCTACATCCTTACATATGTATATAATGTATACAAATATAAAAACCTCTAATTATCTCCCCATTGAAGAGGCCAGGTGAAAAGCACTCAGAGGCTCAGTAGGGCATCATGCACGGAAATATCTCACGTTTAGTCAAAGCGCGATCTTGTAGCCAGCAGGAGCGGCATTACCCAATTAAAAGGTTAAGAATATGGAAAACAATCCCACAAGTTCAATCTAATTAACGGAATGCATACAGTAATTACCTTAAACGTAGAAAAGGCATCAGATGCGATGTCAAAGGTCGACACTTCCACATACTTGAAAAAGTTATAGAAGTCGTCACTGTACAGAATAATTCGTGTAAGAGCCTCATACCTGGCACACTCTCGTAGCATTGTGCCACAGTGTAGAGCAATGTCCTGGTGTTCATATCTGCAATACCAAACCACAGTTACAAAAAGCATCAGTGGCAATTTCTTAATTAACCCACTAACGACGGGTGTCAAGATATCACATAAAGTGGTGAGAGCATCAGCCGCCAGGGACGAGATATATCATCATGGCTATCCTCCTGGCAGGTGCGCTGGGTGATCGGGTGTATAGCGCTTGGCCGCAGCCTGTGCAGATGAAAATCCTGAGGCATTAAGCTTACGTGTTTGAAATATCCTGGCACTTCAACCATTTGGAGCCAAAACAGCCCCGCCGTTAACCCATTCACACTGGGGCGATTCTGGCCCTGAATGGTCAGAATGCCAGAGTTTTCGAACGCATAAGCCTAACACCTCGGGATTCTCGGGTGCACTAGCCGTGAGGCTGGGCTGTCTGCTTGCTCATCCCGAACGCCGGCCTTTACAAAATATCTCGTCGCTGGCATCTGATGCAAAAACCACGAAATGTGTCAGCACGTCATCTGGTGTGAATGGGTTAATGGGTTAATAATTGTATATTACTCTTTTACATTGGTTTTTCAGTATACATATTTCTAAGTGTTGGCTAGAGAGAGAAAGAAAGAGAGAGAGATGGGGAGAGGGAGGGAGGGAGAGAGAGAGACAAGGAGAGGGAGGGAGGGAGAGTGAGATAGGGAGAGGGAGGGAGAGGGGGGGGGGGGGGGGGGGGGGGAGGGGGAGAGGGGAGGGAGAAGAGAGAGAGAGAGAGGGAGAGAGAGAGAGAGAGAGAGAGAGAGAGAGAGAGAGAGAGAGAGAGAGAGAGAGAGAGAGAGAGAGAGAGAGACAGGGAGAGGGAAGGAGAGAGAGATGGGGAGAGGGAGGGAGTAAGACAGGGAGAGGGAGAGAGAAAGAAGGAGAGAGAGAGAGGGAGAAAGAAGGGGAAAGGGAGAGGTTGAGGGAGAGAGATGGGGAGAGGGTAGGTGGGGGAAAAGGGAAGAGAAAGGGAGGAAGAAAGTAAGGAAAGGAGAGGGGGAAAGGGAGGGAGGGGGGATGGAAGGGGGAAAGGAAGGGAGGAAGGGAGGAAGGGAGGAAGGGAGAGAGGGAGGGGGATGGAGGAAGAAAGATTGGAAGAGAGAAAGAGATAGAAAGAAAGAGAGATAGAGAAAGTGAGAGGGAGAGGGAGAGAGAGAGAGGGAGGGAGAAAGAGGGAGAGAGAGGGGGAGGGGGAGAGAGAGATGGGGAGAGAGGGGGAGAGAGAGGGAGAGAAAAGGAGGGGGAGGGGGAGAGGGAGAGGGAGAGAGAAGGAGAA
>NW_028234419.1:4408191-4410691 GCF_977035675.1 Penaeus japonicus
TCAAATTTACATCCAACACAGGAATTAACATGGTTTAGCCTCATTCTAAATTCTTAACAAGTGCCTTTTCATGGTATGTATTCATCAAGCACTTGCATGTCCGTCATGAGATTAGTGTCTGTTGGTGCTCTGGTAAAAGCCAATTACCCTCCACGTACATTTTAAGAAGACAGAGCATGGAAACCTCCCTCGCAATTTGTCTTTAAACACAGAACTCGTTGAATCTCTATTTTGCTTTAATATATGCGGTGGAAGCTTATTAGCTTTTGCTGAAGTCCAAAGCTTGCCAATGCAACAATACCATGTAGGACTTCAGATTGCAGAGCATCACAAACGACAGCTCCTTTCAAGCTATGGATGTAAAACATATAATAACGAGACAAAAATCTCTTTCTGAAAGTCACTGAACATTTACCCTCCTGGGAAACCCTTCTTACATATCTCAGTTAAACGTGCAGCTCCCTTGACTTGAACTCAAAGACATAGTTCGGCAGGAATCTGACCAGGAGCTTTGGAGATTTATGTCAATAATCACCACAATTTGTCCATAAATCACATGAATCACATGACCATGAATCACTTGGTATCTGGTGGTCTTATTTCACACTCTTAGGAACCAGAATACACACATTTGTCAAGAATGCAACATTTGCAGAGTGGCTGAAAAGGTGATGCAACCACAACCTTCAGCAGCAATACAGTTCAGATACTGTAATTATGCAAGGTTTTGGAGTGTAATAAATATCATGCTAGGAAATGCTCTACCTTTCTTCTCCATTGTTTAATCTCATCATTATCATTATTTCTCCAGTTATCACATTTGAGTCTGTACCTTTTGGTGTTATTTGGGAAAAGCTGGTTGGGTGAGGGCTAAAAGTCACATGGAAATTCCTCTGACCTTCTTTCAGTGCATATATGTCTCTAATATCCTTGATAATTACACTCACAGCCACATGACCCCAATTTACACACTCTTAAAGATGTAATTAGCCACAAGAAATTTAGTCTTAGGAGATATGTAAGAATCCCCATGAGGAAATGTGATAAAAATATTCCCTTAAATCAATATATAAACATTGGTCTGTTTCTATAGGTACTCATCAAAGCAACTCACAAATAAATGTAAGGGAAAATGCAATAATAGAACGACCACCCTTACGGTACTCATGATATTTACATATTTGTAAAAAAAAAAAAAAAAAAAAATGGTCTCAGTCTACGAGAGCTTCAACCTCAATTTGCCACAACCTGTAAACCTCTTTCCTCTCCTGCCTCCCCTCCCTCCCTCTCTCCCTCCCACAGCTCCAACACCTCAAAAAAAAAACCCTCCTCCCCCACCTCACACCTCACACACAGCCGCCATACTCACCACCTCCACCAAAAAGAGCTCCAACGTCACTCCTCCACCTGTATTCCACCCGATTCCTTCCTCCTTCCGCCGATAAAAATGGCTCGATCTCTAATCCTTATTCACACTGGCTCTCTCTCTCTGTGACATCCACCGTTTCCAAACAGCGATTGACTATCAGTGGGTTGCAAATGTTCAACACTGAAGCCAGGGAAGGGAGTAGTGAGGGCGGGGTGAGCGGAGACACACACCACACTCTCCAGGGTGATGAGGGTGATGAGGAACGTTGCCACTGTCCGAGGAGGACGCAGAGGACGGGGTTCGCTCGGCCACTCGCAGGATGGACTCGTCTATTTCGGGAGGGGTTTAGGTCGCCTTATTTCAATCCTTCCTATGCCATTTGGGAAATGACATTCATGAGCCTGTCCGTGTCTGGCGAGAACACAGAGGACGGGGTTTTCTGTGAGGAGGGAGAGGATGAACTCTTCTATTTCGTGGATATTTTAATTTTCCTACTTTGCTCTTGTCATCAGAGTGCCAATTTTGTATTTGAATTCGTATTCACTCCTGAAGAGATTTCTTTTATATATTATCTCCCGTAATCTTTCTACTTTTTAACTCTAAGTAGAATATGACAACTATTCTTTTCATACTATTCCTGTTCTTCCCATAGAGATAGCTAATGGTATTTGTATTAAACAATTTAGAAAGTTCTCGGTGAGAGCTTGTGTTCAGAAGGGCAATTAGAAGGACAAAGTTGCCTAACTTGTGTGACTGAAGAGCGACTTGGAGGTAACAAGTGATGGTGAATTCTATGAGTTAACGTGTAGGTTGAAAAGCAACTGATGATGTTGAACAAAATGTACAGGTATGATATAATAGATTATAATTAAAATTTATTAGCACCTCAACCTCTATTTGATTCTAAATCAGATAAGTTGGATAGATATTTGAAAGCATGTGTGGACGAGGTTAATTGGTAGTGTTAGTGAAGCATGAGTAACACCCCTCAAAACTCGCCTATAGAGGGATATATTTAGCATTGTAGAAGGAAGAAGGAAACAAGGAAACAGTTAATAATAATCTAACAATTCATTACAAGGTCAGGCGTGAGGAAGGAAGACCAGAGAAAGGTAAGGAGTGGTTAAACAA
>NW_028234419.1:4418191-4425691 GCF_977035675.1 Penaeus japonicus
GTGTGTGTGTGTGTGTGTGTGTGTGTGTGTGTGTCTATGTATGTTTGTATGTATATACATACCAAATATTCTTATACATATACTTATACATATATGTTTACGTATGTATGCATGTATATGTATATAATTGCATATGTGTACGCGCTTGTGTTACTTATGTTCTGTATGTTGATATGTATGTGCGTGCATAACTAAACAGACAGGGGAAGAATAAACGGACGAAAATAACCAAACATCTTCGTAATACCGTAATTCGATGAAAAGAGATGCACTTTGGTAATGAAGGTATCTTACCCTTGGTCTGAAATCCACAAGCTCCAGAACAAATTTCTCTCCATTAAGCAATTTAAATCCATTAGAAGATGACATACTAAACTACCTAATGCAGCGGGTCGACGTTTTGTCTCGCCGTTTAAGATGGTCTGCGCCAAATGAAAAAGTTTTTCTAAACAAGGAAATTACGAAAGACCTTACCAAAGGATAAATAAGATTGCAATTATAAAGCCCGCACTAAATTTGTAAAAGAAGTGGTCTCGCATACTTTTCCGCGTATTCTGAAACGGGAAAAGAGGCAAGGTGTGTAATGTACGTGTCATAAAAGGCGGATATTATTTGTGACGTCATTTCTGGCCTAGAAAAATACCCAGAGAATCTAGTTGTGTGTGGCAGAGGACTTTTTTCTTTCATTTTCTATTAAAGTTATTTTCTCTTTTATGTAATGTATGGTCCAAGTGTTCAGATTTCTCAGTACATCCATACCAACTGACAAATCTCGGTTGTATTAATGACGCATCGAACAGAAACACGTGCGCGCGCACTGTCACACGTATGCATGTACTCGTTTCTTGGTTGCGGAGAATACAAATTCTATGTGTGACTAAAGAGAACAGTAGTAACCTCGGCCTGTTTTTTACCGAGAAAATGAACACGAGAGTAGATGGGCTACGAAACGTCCTTCACCCTCGCATCACCAGACTCCACGAATGACCTTGCTAGGGGCTTTGTCGCTACCCAGGCCAAGGATGGGGGCAGGAGTGGGTGGGTGGGTGGGTGGGAGTAGGGCCTGGGTACACCGCTTCTCACGGCTACCACTACTAGTTCTCAGTCTATCTCCTACCACTTGTACACCGTCCGATCATCCGGGCTTCCTGGAAGATTTCCCGCCGTTCCTGCATGTAGGTCTCGAGGTACACACCTGCACCTCCGCCAGTTTCTTCCACAAACACCTGTACCATCCCATGAAAATTAGTTACTCGCGTTTAAATCAAGGTACTGATGATTAATCCCTTTCAGCTAACTTCAAAGAGTCTCCATCGCCGCCAAAGAGAGGGAGAGGGAGAGAGGCAGTGCTGTTCTCGAGTGTCACGTTGAGGATCTGCATATTGTCATGGCACCTAAAAGAGTTGGCATCGTGGGTTACGGCCACCTAGGTGAGTGCAACGGGCCTCGTGCATGATGTCACACTCAGCCATGGAAAGCTCTTTTGTGCTTTGTTATCAGAGGGTGATATTTCATGCAGAGACATTTATTTATCGGTTTTATAATCATAAATATATTTGGATAGATCCTTGGTAAAATAAAATCATGTCCAGAAACCGTAATTAAAACTTAAACAATCTGTCTCGTGGTCATCGTGAAGACGGAATTCGCCAGAAAATCTATATCTCGAGCTTAATAGATGGATGACTACGTGGCCGTGTCTTATGTTTTACTTGTGCTTGAGGACGATGAATCACTTGCTTGCATATGGAGGGGTATTTGTGTTACACACACACACACACACACACACACACACACACACACACACACACACACACACACACACACACACACACACACACACACACACACACACACGCGCGCGCGCGCGCGCGCGCATCTTTTGCATCACATGAGCCCCCCACCCATTCTTCAGCCACATATAAATAAAATAATGTATGCGTGCATGTACACCCACGATTGTTAAACCACATTCACCTCCATCTGACAAGTCACTGCCCGTTGTATGACACGTCCGTAGTCCGCGCCCTGGCACGTGACTCGTGCCTGTCACCGTGCAACTGATTGATTGCATCACGCTACTACACGTGACAGTCTGAATAGTAGGTTTAAGAAACCTACGCTGACTGACAGAAAGAACGACAGTGAATCATTTTGAGCAAATGTTGGCGAATAAAACTTTCTTGCGATTTAACACTTGGGTATTCTGTTAATGTGAAGCTTAAAGGAGAGCGTAAAGATGTGTCATGGAATGTTGCTTAACACCTAGTAGATTCGCAGACATGAAAATGATAAAACATATGAGAGACATGTAGGACGAAGTATATACACTACATATATTATGGCATGTGAACGGAATTATGCAGGTTGCCTAAGTTAACCAATATAAAATAATAAAAATGTGATATTTAACTAAGTCAGAACAAACAAACAACAAATGCAAACGATATTTTTACATCAGAGAGAGTATGGTCTTAAATGCATCTTGTACGCACACCTAGAATATTTATGACTTTCCTCTCTCTCTCTCTCTCTCTCTCTCTCTCTCTCTCTCTCTCTCTCTCTCTCTCTCTCTCTCTCTCTCTCTCTCTCTCTCTCTCTCTCTCTCTCTCTCTCTCTCTCTCTCTCTCTCTCTCTCTCTCTCTCTCTCTCTCTCTCTCTCAGCAAAATGGCATTGAACGAATAGCTTTTTAAAATTGCAATTCACTCTTTCAGGAAAATTCTTGACCAAGGCAGTTCAGGAAAGGGCAGATCTTGAGCTCGCCTTCGTTTGGAACAGGACGACCTCAGTGTTAGAAGGTGAAGTGGAGAGCAGGTATGATGTCATGATAATTTTATAAAGGTAAAATATTCCCATGTGGAAGGTGGGAAGAGAATGGAGGAGAGAGGGATGGAGAGAGAGAGTGGTAGGGTGGGAGGGAGAGGAAGAGGCAGGGAGATTAGGGGAAAGGAAAGAGAAATAGAGAGTATGATGAAGATAGGGAAAAAGAGTAAAGGATAGAAGGGAGAGAAAAAGGCAGAAAGATTGGGGAAAAAGGGAATTATTAAAAAGAGTAAAGGGATGGGAGGGCGAGTAAGAGGCAGGAAGATAAGGGGAAAATGAGGCAGGAATGGATTGCAAGAAAATAATAAAGTGAGTGAGAAGGAGAGTAAGAAGGAGGAAGAAGAACAAAGGATGAGCAACATGAAAAGAGGAAAAAAAAGAGTAAGCAATTAGGAGAGTGAGGTAGAAGTAAGAAGTTAGGAAGGGTGAGTAAGGGAAAGAGCGAGTGAAGGAAAGAAACAGGGATTGAAAGATAGAAAGGAAGAATGGAGATAGAATGAGGGAGCAAAAAATCTTCCAGAGACATCATTTCATCTTTAGTTGATTTCATTATGCTATAGCCTTATAATAAGAAGAGAAAATCAGATGAATGCCATATTATGCTTTCAGTAATTCTTTAAAATTTGTTATTTTATATTCCCAGATACATCTGTGAAAACTTAGAAAACTGTAGTCAGTTTTCTCCAGACTTGATAGTAGAAGTTTCACACCCGGTTATATCTGAAAAGGTTAGACACAAAGTGAAAAGAAAGCTGCATTTCCTATCAATAACCCAGAGAATGCTTCTGATTCCTCTTTTATAATATTTTAAACAATTTCTTTAACAGTCTGACTTGCATGCAAATCTTCAACAGTTAGGCCATTTGATTATAAGAACTGTCCTAATTTGAAAATGAAATTTAGATGGTGCTTCATATTCAGCTTACTTACAGGTAGAGCAACATAAACTGATGCTGATTTTCTTGCAGTATGGACCATTGTTCCTGAGTACTGCGGACTATTTGGTTGGGTCACCCACAGCCCTGGCCTCTCAACCTGTTGAAGATGCACTTCGGGCTGCAGCCACTTCCCATGGACTCTATGTTCCTGCTGGAGCTTTTTGGGGTGCTGAAGATATACTCAAGATGGCTGATAGAGGGACATTGAAGGTTTATATTTTATTTATTTATTTATTTATTTTTCATATGGAACAGTGAATCCTATATCATGTTCAAGAATTATTCACTTTAGGAGGCCGTGCAAATGATCACTTGTTCTGTTGCAATGAAAAGATGAAGGATTCAAATATTTTGTAATCAATAAGGCAAGTGTGCAGTATTGGTATTGTAGAATATTTGCTCTCTTCCATATACAACTTTTGCATATGACAAAAATAATTGAATTCATAAAATCACACAAATACACTTTTCAATGATTCCAAACATATATAACCCAGTCTAAGTATTCATATAGAAAAAGATCTTGCAAAGAAATGCACTTTAAATTGATAAGAAAGTTAAAGTATGGTGTAAAATCTTCCATAAAAAGTCATATTATAAAAATTAAATTCCAGGGACTAAAAGTCACTATGAAGAAGCATCCAAGTTGTTTCAAGTTTGAGGGTGAACTTAAAGTGAAAAATGAGCAAATTTGTGGCAGCGACGCAGTAACTCTCTATGACGGACCTGTACGAGGCCTTTGTCCCCTTGCACCCAATAACGTGAACACTATGGCAGCTGCGGCGATGGCAGGACATAATCTGGGATTTGATGTTGTGCAGGGGTGTTTGGTATCTGACCCTAAGTGAGTGTTGTATAAACTTTAATTAAACTATTTTTCCCTCTTTTTGTTATTGGTCACTTAATTACTGACAAAAACTGCAAATGATATCATGTATATATACACTTATGCATATATATATATATATATATATATATATATATATATATATATATATATATATTATATCTATATTTATTATTATATATATATATAACTTTAATGTACACATACTATAAAGAGTACTTGAATTTTTTTCTTCTCTTGATGATCTATCAAACAGATATAATATATATCACTTCCTCTCAATGTATAATAGTTTGTCTTAAATAATTCTTGCAATTAAATTCTTTGGACAGGCTTACAGATTGGCACATAGTAGAAGTTGAAGTTACAGGGCCACAAATAGCAGGAAGGGATTTCACTGTGAAAACCACACGCAATAACCCAGCTGATCCGGGAGCTGTTACTGGCAGTGCAACTTATGGCTCTTTCCTCTCCTCGGTGGTGCGGGCTGGTGGTCGAGGTCCTGGGGTTCATCTTTGTTAAGTTGGAGAAATTATGACAAAGCTCTGCTCAAATACTGTTCCTTGTTCTCTGTTCTTCAGTCATTGTTTATGTTTGAATTATAATGATTGAATACTGTGAGTGCTTTTATCATTACCATTTAATTATTTTTGTGTTATTGGAGCAATGAATACCATCAGTCTTTCCCTTGAGTGTAATACATGATGAATATCAGTATATTTAGTGCTTATTTACTTTTTTAAAGAATTACATAATACCCTTTGTATGGAAATCATGTAAAATTGTATGTACTACTCACCATATCATATGAGCATGTTATGTAAAACATCAAAATAACAGTATATGGTGGACTGTTTGAGGATGGTAGGTATGCAAATTAAGTCATGAGAAGAATCTCTACTGCAAAAAGAGCAGTTGAAAGAATGAACTATATTCTTACAAATAGTAGAATCTCACTGGCTTGTAGAAAAAGACTAGCAAAAACTCATATATAATTGATGTAACTATGAGGATATGTAGTATGATCTGTGAGTGGAGGAATGGAGAAGAGATTAAGGGTGGGATATGATTCTGGAGGATGGGTACTGATGGCATCTTGGACGGATAGGACAACTAATACAAGGATTTTAGAGATGAGGAATACTCAGTGTGAGCTGATAGTTCATGTACGAGGTTTGAGTTCCTAGGATGGCTTCAACTAGGAGCCACCAATGTCTATAAAGGCTGAACACATATACTACAGAAGAAGTATTCATTAAAAGAGATAAAATTAATTATCAAGAAATTTATTTCTAAGCTACAAAACATGACATCATCTAATTCAAAATTTGAAATTTTCTGAAATAATGTATGATTAAAAATTTATGGACAATTTTATGTAAATTTATTTTTCAACATACACCTTCCTCCATTCCCAATGCCCTTGCCAAATTATCTCCTTCACTGAACTATAGAGCTGCCTAAAAATCTTGACATTTTCTTTCCATATCCTACTTACTTGCTATTCTCCATTTGTTTTCTTGTAATGAATAATAAAAAGCAGTTGCAAACCACAGCCTAGTGATGGGTTTTCTGTCAAGCTTCCTTTTCACTCCATTCTCTGCTGATGACTGTAAGATGAAAACAAATATTTATATTAAAAAAAATTACAAATACTGATAAATAGAAGCACTTTAAATCCTTTTCAATGGTGAGAACTCCCTATTTTGTCTTTTAAACCTGCAATTACCTACATGAAAATTTGTACAACACAAGTTGTACAAATCATACCATTATCAATGATCTTTGGTACATACTTTAAGCACCAGAATATAAACAAGTACAAAATGTGTAATTGAAAATATTTTTCACAGTATACTAGTATAAAGAATGGCATGCTTTTACTAAACAGGCAAAGAAATAATAATATATGATATTACTGTTTTTGAAAACTTAAAGCTGCAAATAAATGATATACATATGTATATGTAACCTAATTCTTAAGTAAAAGAGGCAAATAAAAGAGTGGTATTCATTGTACACTATTGGAGAAGAGTATATAAAACAAATATCATAATCATACTTGAATTTAAGATTATTAAAATCAATCTATACCCCACCCTCACAACCAGAGATGTATAGCTAATGTACCAGAAAAAAACTCTGATTCTCAATTTGATAATTGTATAAAAACAGTAAACCAAACAGAACCTCAAGGCCATAAGCATATGAAGACCATAAGAAAATGTGGGATATTTCCAGTAAATTGCAAGAAGTTAGAAACATCACAAAGAAGATGATTATTAGATCAACACACTGACTGCATCTCTGTAATGTCTACAAAATTTAACCTTAGCTCAGTCTCAAAGTTTCTACCTTATTCAGTGACATATCCTATCATGACATCCTCCTTTGGATAAACAAATGTGCAAATGATATTCTTTAGACCATGACAAGTCAGGCAGGTTAATCTTTGTGAAAGAATCTCTAAGTCATGATGAAAGTACATAAAAAAGGGTAAAATAATAATCTATGGGACACACACATGGATTGCTCCTTTGGCAATATGATAACTTGTTTTTCTATCAGTCTATTTTGCTCTTTACCTATTTTCAAGATAATTACTCTGAAAAAATATCCTTAATATCATTTCCAATGACAAAATTGGGATCTTAAAATGAATGGAGTTATGCAAGACATGATGTAAAGTGTACAAGTGACAATAACAATTAATTTAAATGCAATAATTTATTACCAAAACAAGGCAACAAGACATTCTTACCATGGCATAAAAATGTTTTGTTTATGTAAACAGTTGCAAAAGCTATTACTATAGGTAACTAACTTCTCTTTAATTTTTCCTGAATTTCTGTGATCTTCTATACTCCTTCCTTTATTCTGCTCAGTCCTAT
>NW_028234419.1:4441399-4443899 GCF_977035675.1 Penaeus japonicus
GCCTCCATCCTCAACCTGTGCGCCATCGCCCTCGACCGCTACTGGGCCATCGCGGACCCCATCAACTACGCGCAGAAGCGCACTCGGAGGCGCGTGCTGGCCATGATCGGCCTCGTGTGGGCCATCAGCGTGGTCATCTGTCTGCCGCCGCTCTTCGGCTGGAACGACTGGTCCGCGACCTTCACCCGCGACACGCCGTGCGAGCCCACCAAGCAGAAGGGCTACGTCGTCTTCTCCTCCGTCGGCTCCTTCTACTGCCCTCTCCTCATCATGGTCATCCTCAACGTCAGGATCTTCAGATCCATCCGGAGCAGACTCAGAAAGCGCGCCTCCAGACACAGCCAAGTGCTCGACCTCGGAAATATCCGATTTTCGAGGGTAGACAACGTCTCGACCCACGCGCCCCCCCCGCCGGCCCGATCGGGCTTCACGCTCAACAACAACCACGCGAGACGCCCGGACGACGAAGCCCTGCACAAAGGCGGCCCGGCGAGGAACGACCTCACTCTCCACAACGACGACAACGAGATTCATCAGGTCATCCGCAGGACACGGAAGATCTCCCTGACGAAGGAGCGCCGCGCCGCCCGGACGCTGGGCATCATCATGGGGGCCTTCGTGGTGTGCTGGCTGCCCTTCTTCCTGATGTACGTGATCCTGCCCTTCTGCCCGTCGTGCTCGCCCCCGAGCGCCAAGCTGAACAGCTTCATCATCTGGCTCGGCTACATCAACTCGTCCCTCAACCCCGTCATCTACACGTTCTTCAACCAAGACTTCTCCAAAGCCCTCGCCAAAATCCTGAGGCGTTCGGGAAAGTGAACGCTTGAACGCTCGCTCGTCCAGTAATCCTGTGTCGACTTCATCATTGTAAACGCTGCTACGGTCAGTGGTTGGAGGCCGATACGAATGGCTCAGCGGTGGGGGATCAATATCTATGGCTCAATGGTGGGTGATCAGTAGCAATGGCACAGCAATGAGGGTTTATATGAATGGCTCGATGGTGTGTGATCATCACTGACTCCATAGTGGGAAATTAGCATAAATGGATCAATGGCGGGGGATTAACAGGATTAACGATGGCTCGTTTAATCTTGAAAAAAAAGATGGGTCTGATACTGTGATTCGAACGATGTCGGTATAAAAAGTGATCTGATTCTTCCGTTTTGATATGGTAATAAATCATCTTTAAAAACACTAAATATTTTGTTCTTTTTTTTACATAGATAACCAAACCACACACACAAGCACACACAACAAGAGATAGCTCGCCGTAGTATTATAAGTAGTATTCATAGTAAGACTAATAATACTACTACTAACAGGGATTATGATAACAACATGACTGTAATAAGGATAATAGGAATCATGATGATAATGGTACAGATGATAAAGATAATAATGATAATAATAGTAATAGTAATAATAGAAGTAATAATGATGCTTGTAATAATAATGATAATGATAATTATAATTATGATGACATTAATAATGATAGTTATAATTTTGATAAAAATTATAATGATAACAATGATAACGATGATAAAAATAATAAGACTGATAATAATGTTGATAGGATGAAAATGTAATAATGATGATATTAGTAGTAATAATGAAAATGATAGGAACGACGGTAATAATGATTATGATAATGATATATCATGTTAATGATAATAAGGAATGATAGTCACAATAGCAATGATGATAACACTTTCAGCATTGTTGACATCAACAACGCTAATGATAATAACCATATAATAATGATTATATAACAATAATAATGACGATAATAATAAAGATGATAATAATAGTAATAGTAATAATAATAATAACAATAATATTAATAATGATAATAATGATAATCAGAATGATAAAAGGGATAATGAAATAAATATTACAAGCAATGATTGTAATGATGATGATAATGATAATGATAATAGTGATGATGATGATGATGATGATGATAATGGTGATGATGATAATAATGATAACTTGTGGCTGTTGGATTTCCGGGAGACCTTGATATGTAGAATCAGCAGCCCTTACCTCAAAACTATTTTTTGCATTAATTTTCTCTCTATCCTCACACAATGTCCATATATCATCAATTAAAACATTTGCACCGGCATCAACCATAGGGTCTCGGCGCCCGTGCCTAGTCGATCCTTAGACTTTGGGTCTTCAGTCACAGCGCCCGAGCAGCCGTGTCACTCGGCTTACGACACTCGGCTTTCAAGGGGAATCAACGTTGAATTAATACTCCGCTACGTGTGTAACTGATGTAGACAAGCGGTTCTTATGCCTTTCGCCTCGCAACCTCATTAGTGACCCTGAGGCGTCACCGTGATCCCTAATCAAAGTTTGTAGCGCTGAACTCCTTCTAAAAAAGGTTTTATGAAACAGAAAAAGACGGCCTAATTATATATGAAATACCACAAAAAAACTATTGACAGTGCCACAGTCAATACAAATACCACAGCTTCGTAAAACCTGCAGAACTATT
>NW_028234419.1:4468899-4473899 GCF_977035675.1 Penaeus japonicus
CAGTAATCCATAAACTGTTCACAATATCATCACAGCCCGCATCACTGATACATTAGATTCAAAACAACTCAGGGAACAGGCAGGGTTCCGCAGCGGATTCTCAACTACAGACCATATCCACACACTAACCCAAATAAGGGAGAAAACAAACGAACAAGCCCTCTGTGTACGGTATTCGTAGATTACGAAAAGGTATTCGACTCGGCACAGATATCTGCAGTACTAGATGCTATTTGTAAAGAATGAACAGAGGAAATATATTGTAGATTATTGGAGTATATATAGAGATGGACCGACGACCATTAAAATCCACGCAGAAAACGATTAAATACTAATAAAACAAGTGTCAAGCAGGGCGACACCATCTCACCAAACCTGTTTACAGCTTCGGGGAGATGGAATATTCAAGAAGCTAGATTGGAAGGAGAAAGGGATTAAAATAAAGGATGAACAATTAAACAATCTAATATTTGCAAGTGACATTGTTCTTTTCGGCGTGTCGGCAAATGAACTAAAGCAATTATTAAGCGATTTGAGCAGGGAAAGTTGGAAGGTTAGGCTTAAAATGAACATGAAAGAGACTACAGTCATGTTCAACAGTCAAACTCCAATTGAACAAACACAAGTACAGGGCGAGGTACTAGAAGCAACGCATCCAGACGAGTACATCTTTCGACGCCGAGATAAAACGGCGAATCAGGCTAGGTTGGAGTGCCTTCGGTACACATAGTAATATATTACGAGGTCGTCTGCCACTATGTCTAAAGAGAAAGATTTTTGACCAATGTGTCCTACCCGTCATGCTATATGGGTCAGAAACATGGACTACGACCAAGGCACTCGAGAGGAAATTAGTAAGCGCACAAAGAGGAATGGAAAGGCTTATGCTAGGAGTTAGCTTAAGAGACAGGAAAAGAGCTACATATATCAGGCAACAATCAAAAGTAGAGGATATACTTAAGAGCATTAAAAAGAAAAAGTGGCAGTGGGCAGGGCATATATATATCAGAGACAGGACAACAGGTGGACAAAGAAAACAACAGAACGGGAAATACTCGACACAAAGAGACCAAAATGGCGGGATGAAATAGCGAATTTCGCAGGAGTAAACTGGAATCAGAGGACACAAGACCGGAATGACTAGAAAAGATTAAGAGAGGCCTACGTCTTGCAGTAGAATGATACAGGCTGATGATAATGATACACCCCATATATATATATATATATATATATATATATATATATATATATATATATATATATATATATATATATATATATATATATATATATATATATATATATACAGTATATATATATATCTACCCATCTATCTATCTATCTATACGTATACACACACACACTTATACCTGTGTGATTGTGTGTGTTTGAGTACAAAGCCAAGCGCTCGCACAGCGGGGCAGACAAAGAGGCATGGATGCCAGCTCAACAGGAGCCCGACCCTGCATTGCGGAATAAAAAGAGTCATTCCATATTCTGATAATCCAATGGACTTGATCAAATTTCAATAGGACCGATTTACAACTACCCACGTTTATCAATGGGGTTTCTCAGACACCCACACACATACAGACACATCCACACACACACACACACATACAGATCCCCCCCCCCCCGCCACACACACATACAGACCCCCCCACCCCCACACACACACACACATATACAGACACCGCCTTTCACACACATATACACAATGTATCTCAGTGTCTATAAGTGTATTTGTATAAAATATTTTGTTCGTTTGTTTGTTTCCTAGACCTTTTCTATCGTTGTCATCATGTCGAACACTGTTGCAATGTCCATCCAAAGTTACAATATGTGTACTCATTAAATGGTAAATTGCTTGGTTATATCTGAAAGATGAAGTCTGTATTGCTGATCTCTCTCATATGATATTTAGTTCAACTCGTCTCTCTCTCGCTCTCTATCTATCTATTTATCTCTCTCTCTATCTATCTATTTATCTCTCTCTCTCTGTTTGTCTCTCCCTCTCTCTCTGTATCTGTCTCTGTCTTTCTCCCTCTCTCCCTCTCTCTCTCTGCCTCTCTCCCTTTCCTTGTTTCCGTCCCTTTCACCTTTCTCTTCTTTCCCAACAACCCCCTTCCTTACCTTTCCCTCCCCGCTCTCTCCTCTCTTTCTCTCCGTCGCTTCCCTCCACGTGTCCTCACCGCTATTCCCGTAGAGGCGTAATCACATAATAGGGTTTAGTGCTTTATTCATGTCTTGGAAGAGAGCGCTGCAAAGCCCACAGAGGGAGAGAGAACAGGTCTTTCAGATACATTCTGGGGAAATGATTCCATATGCGGGATAAAGTCTCGAGAGGCCGAATATAATTTTGATATATTTGTTATTATCATTAGAAACATATTTTTCTTTCCGGTATATTCTCGTTATTATTCTATATCTCTCCCTCTCTCTCTGTTTGTCTCTGCCTCTCTCTCTATCAATCTATCTATTTATCTCTCTCTCTCTCTAGCTCTATCTGTATTTGTCTCTGCCCTCCCCTTCCTTCTATCTCTCTGTCTCTTCCTCTCTCTCTCTCTCTCTCTCTCTCTCTCTCTCTCTCTCTCTCTCTCTCTCTCTCTCTCCCCCCCCCTCCCTCCCCCTCCCTCTCTCTCTCTCTCTCTCTCTCTCTCTCTCTCTCTCTATATATATATATATATATATATATATATATATATATATATATGTATATATTAGATATATATATATATGTATATATATATATATATATATATATATATATATATATATGTGTGTGTGTGTGTGTGTGTGTGTGTGTATGTGTGTGTGTGTGTATAAATCTCTCTCTCTCTCCTTTCGCTTTCTCTTTAAAACATAAAACACGCGCTTATTTTGCATCCTAAAAGCGTTCTGATCCCACGAGCATCACAAAGAATTGATAATAATCAAGAGGGCTGAACCGAGAGTGCCTTCGGAAGGCGTCCGGCGCAGTTCCCGAGGGCCGAGGGCCGAGGGCGAGAGAAAAAGCTTTGAACTTCATTGACGTCTGAAGTTCTTTATGCCTTTTTTAATATTTCCTTAATGGTTTGTGGTGTTCGTGTTTCTTTGATGGAGATTATGGTCTTGTTGTTATATTTTTTGTTGTGGTTGTCATGATCATAATTAGTATTGTTATTGTTGTTGTTATGATTAATGACATTATTATTATCATTATTATCAGCGTGGTTATCATCATTTTCAGCGTTTTAATCGGTGTTGTTGTTTTTTTATCATGATAACAACAACAGTAATATTAAGAGTACTGATGACGATGATGATCATTATTATTGTTATCATTGTTATTGTTATTATCATTACTGTTGTTATTATCATCATTATCATCGTCATTATCTTCCTCACCATCATTGTTATCATCATCAATTTGATTATCTTTATTGTTATCATCATCATCAATTTGATTATCATTATCATTATCATTATCGTTATTATTATTGTCATTATTGTTGCTATCATTTTTATTATCATCATTATTATCACTATCATTATTGCTACTATTATTATCATCATCATTTTTATTATCATTATCACTGACATCATCGCTACAATTATTGTTATTTTCACTACTACTATTACAACAATTGCTACAACTATTATAACTATTACTATTGACCGCTATTATCATTATATTTATCATTATTCAGGTTGTTATTATCATCACCATCATTATTATCCTAATTACTAGTACTATTATCATCATTAACTCATTGTTATCATTATCGTCTTTATCATTGCTATTATTTTTTGTTAACATCATTATTATCATAATCATCGTTAGTATCATCATTATTTTTATCATTATCATCAATATTGTCACTGTTAATGAACACTTCATTATCTTTTTTATTATTGTCATTATTATCATCTTTATCATCATCATCATCATAACAACCACTATCACTATTATTATTACTAGTACTATCATTATGATTAATATAATCAGCCTTATTACTAATAACCATATCACCATTATCATCATTAGCATTACCATTAGCATTAGTGTAATTACTATTATTATTACTACTGTTAGCATTATTGTTATTATTCTTTTTATTGTCATCAATACCATTATTGTTATAACTATCATTACTATAATTTCATTAGCCTTATTACCATTTTGATCACTGTGTCACTACTAATGATAGTGATGATACTATTATCATGACTACTTTTATTGTTATGATTATCATTATCAGTTAACTATCATCATCCAACCCTCCTCATCATCACAGCATCACCGTCATCATCATAATGAAGTTGACATTGGCAATAGTGAAAAATGAAGTTGACATTGGCAATAATGAATATTGAAGTTAGCATTGGCAATAGTGATTAATGAAGTTGGCATTGGCAATAATGGTGACGCGACAACCATGAAAACGATGGTGAATAAAGACGTCAATCCGAATAGAAATGAAGATCATGAAACTGATAATAACATTTTCGCGCGTCAACTATAAAGGGATTTACAGTTTATTCTTTTTATCTAATTTCGAAGGCAAAATCATTGCAAAAATATGGCCCCAAAAAAGGTTACTGCCCTTGCAACAGCAATTGGCAGCTTAAATTCGCCAATAGGAATGATCAGCATACAAAGTATTTACGTTTGAGCAAAGATTAATGAATGACCATTCGGACAAACAGGCGAACGGAAATCCTCGCTTTACAGTGAAGCACTGGGAAGGTTGGGAATATCATATCCACACACACGCACATATATAAATATATATAATATAAATATATATATAATATATATATATATATATACATATATACAATATATATAATAATACATATATCTATAATATTATATATTATATATAAATCTTAATATATATATATATAATATATATATTAAAAAATAATATAAACACACACACACACATATACATGTGTGTGTGTTTGTGTGTGTGTGCACGTGCACGTGCGTGTGTTAGTGCATGTTTGTGCAGTCT
>NW_028234419.1:4478899-4481399 GCF_977035675.1 Penaeus japonicus
ACATATACATCTATATGTATATATATGTATATATACATATATATATATATATATATATATATATATATATATATATATATATATATATACACATATATATGTATGTATGTATACAATTAGACTTTAGATAGCAAAACAATAAAATACACAGGCATGCAACGCGGGACACCCGAGGTACAATTGCATTAATCACTAAAAGTACACAATTGTATCCTGGAAGTTGCTTTGTATTGTGGTTTTAGAAATTTATCGTTTCAGATATCATTAGTACTGCCACGAAATTGTGCAATGTTGTCCCCTTTTGTTGCACTATTATTGCTATTAGTTCTGTCTAATTAAAAATCAAAGTGTCGTTATTTTCATCATTGGTATCGTCATTAATGTTATCATTATGATCATCCCCTTGATATTAAAAAACTCGCTATGATAATGGCTTTTACATTTGTGTTGGAAATATGATTATAGGTGCTCTATCAAAGTGATTATTAGTAGCCTCATTGTCACCATAAATCACTACTCTCCCTCCCTTCCTCTCTCCCTAATATCTTTCTTCCTCTCTACCTCCCTCCCTTCTTCCTCTCTCTCTCTTCTCTCTCCCTTTCTCTTTTTTTTCTCCACTCCCTTCCTCTCTCTCTTCTCTTTCTTCCTCTCTACCTTCCTCCCTCCCTCACGTCCATCCTCTCCCATCTCTCTCTCCTCTCCCTCCCTCTCACTTTCTTCCTCTCTACCTCCCTCCCTTCCTTCCTCGCTTCCTCCTCTCTCTTTCTCTTCTCTCTCCCTTTCTCCACTCCCTTCCTTTCTCCCTCTTCTCTTTCATCCTCTCTACCTTCCTCCCTTTCTCACGTCCATCCTCTCCCATCTCTCTCTCCTCTCCCTCCCTCTCACTTTCTCTCTCTCTTCACTCCCTCTCACAATCTCCCTCACTTTCTTCCTTTCTACCTCCCTCCATCCCTCCATCCCTCCCCCATTAACCTCTCTTCTCCCTCCCTCTCTCTTTCTCTCTCTCTCTCTCTCTCCACTCCATCCCTCTCCCCCTCCCCTCCCCCAATCTCCCTCTCTCTCTCTCTCCCCGTTATGTAAAGCTAGCCCCGATCTGCCTCAGCCAAGGTAACAAGACCAAACTCGGATTTCACTTCCTGACACAACACGTCCCTTGAGAGACACAGCGACGTGGCAGAAGATGTGGACGCTCTGTAGGGAGTCAGGAGATGGCGTTGCTATTAGCGTGAATATCAACACTAGGATTTAAATCAGTATTTTAATTAATAACGGATTATAATTTTCGTATCAATCTTTCAATATTCATTATAACTAACACTATCATTATATCTAGGATTATCATTATCTTTTGTATTATCACATAACGAAATTATATATGACTGTCAAGATCCCCTTACAACAGTAGCAGAGGAAGTGTCGCCAAAAGGAACCTGGAACAGACGAAGTGACGTAACGTAAAGGGGACCAGATGAAGGGTAATGGTTATGGTAATGTTATTTATGTAAATGGATATGCAATTAAGGAGGGGGTGACACTGTTAATGATAGGAGGAATGTTAATGAGAATGAGAGTATCATAATTGTTATAATAATCATGGTTATGGTAATTACAACGAAGGATAATGGTGATTGTGATTATGGTAGTGCAGTTGTAATTAGAGTAATTATAATAGCATGGAGAAAACTAAGGTAACGTTATGGTGATACTTACAGTGATATTGATGATGATAAAGACAATATCTATCCAATCCTCATACAACATTATCTTTATCTGGACAAAGCTATTACTATCATCAATGCTATCATTGCTATTATCCTGTTGACATACGATGATAAAGACGATTACGGTGATGATGATACTAATATTGACGATGATGGGGAGGAGGAGGTGCAGGAGGATGATGATGATGATGATGACTTTAACAATAATGATAATGTTAAAAGTGATGATAATGAGTATAATAGATCATTAATGATAGCAATTATCTCCGTCTTCTCTGCTCTCAATCTTTCTTTTGGTTTTCTTCGCTTCAATTTTTCCCCGTTTATTTGACTCCTAGTTTTGCCTTCCTTTACCTAATCCGATCTTGCTTTCGAAGAAGACTTGCACATGAAACAAAGTAAAAAAAAAAAAAAAAAAGTCCTCCTCACTAAAAAAAAAAAAAAAAATATATATATATATATATATACTACTACTACTAATAATAAGGATAATAATAATAAAAAAATAAATTAAAATGAAATAAGAATAATGATACCAAGAACCAAGCAGAAATCTCCCTCGCCTTGACGAGAGTTCAAGCCCTTGACCTGATCCTTCGCAGGGCTGCGCTTCCGAGTCTGGGAGGCATCGCCTCGACTCGGGAGACGAGTTGCGTAACTTCATTTCTCGTAATGTGAGTGATTCCTCTTCTCTCTCTTGCTTCCCTCCGTTTTTTTTCCTGTTTCTTTTTGGGTAGTTGGGTGTCTGTGTATGTGTTCTTTTCCTTCTTTCTTTGTCT
>NW_028234419.1:4516399-4518899 GCF_977035675.1 Penaeus japonicus
CCCCTCCCCCCTAAAAAAAAAAAAAAAAAAAAGAGAAAAAAAAAAAAAAAAAAAGTCCGCTAACTTCAGCCGGACACCCAAAGCGTCTCTTGTTTACTTCTTATACCTGTCCGTTATCATTGCTTTGCTGGCGCCATCTGACTCACATGTGTTCGCCTCTCGCGGCTGCACGGGTGTCAGTTGCCGGTTCTGACGTGCTGGCTGACGTGTGTGTGCGAGTGTGTGTGTGTGTGTGTGTGTGTTTGTGTTTGTTTGTTTGTGTGTGTGTGTGTTTGTGTGTGTATGTGTGTGTGTGTTTGTGTTTGTTAGTGTGCGTTGTGTGTGTGTGTACATGTGTGTAGGTGCGTTGATTTATCCTTCTACGATCAGACGATTTTTCATAGTTTTTTGCGATTATTACTGGTATCATTATTTCATCATTTGCTATTATTACTCTTGTTGTTGCAACCATTAGCAATGTGCCATCTTGTATTGTTGTTGCAGTTAGATGCTGCACTACTGTTATCATTATTATTACTTCTGCGACTACTGCCACTACCATATTTGGCATTATCGTTGTTAGTATTATTATTAAGGTACAGTTATTACCACTATCCTTATTTTCATTGTTTTTATTATCGCTATCAGTAATATAATTATTATTATGATTATTATTATAATCATTACCAGTATTTTCAATATAATTTTTATTATTATCATTGTTGTCATTATCAATACTATTATTATGATTATTGTTGTTGTTATCATTATCATCATTAATATTATTATCATTATTGATATTATTATCATTATTATTGTAAAAATCATTATAATTTCTATTACTGTTATTAATATGATGAGGATGATGAATATCATTATCATTTTTATCATCATCATCATTATTTTCATTGTTTAATTTTGTTGCTAGTAGTATGATGAAGATAATGGTTTATCATTATCACCATCATTATTATATTTTTACTGTCATCATTAACATGCCATTCTAATGATAACGATAATGATGATAATAATCAGTCTTATCATCAGCATTTTGATTTTTTCATTATTGTTATCATTATCATCATAGTTATCGCAATTATCATTGTTATTATCATCATTGTTGCCAATATCTTTATCATTATCCTTATGATTATCATATTATCAAAATAATTATAATTATTCATGTTATTATCATAATCATCATTATCATTATAAATATCATTATTATTTTTGCTGTTGTCATTGTTATTATTATTATTATCATTTTCATCCTCTAGACTATCATCATTATTTTTGCTGTTGTCATTGTTATTATTATTATTATCATTATTATTTTCATCCTCTTTACTATCATCATTATCATTACCATCCTTAGTAGCAGTAATATCATTATCATTATCATCAATATTAGTATCATCATCATCATTATATAATTATTTATTGCAATACTTTATCTAAACTAAAGAAAATACCTAAGTAAGACTTAATTAAGGCTGAAGAATTATGCAACCCGTTATGATTGCAAGGAATATTATTATTAGCTAGATTCATAAGACATATGTTTATATATAAAGTCAAACGTTGCTTCATATGTGCAAAGGAGTAACGTATTGCAGTCTCCAGCATGATTCCCATCCACAGAAGCATAAACAACGTGGGTCCCAAAACACACCCTTGTGGAAACCTTGAAGACGTAATGCAATAAGTGGAATCATAAAACAGTGAGATTATTTTTATGGCGAGAAGGAAAAGGAAGTTTACGTGTGTTTTGATTGCGAGGCATTTTCATCTTCATTCTCATTCTCATCATTGCTAGGATCCTTATTTGCCAGGATTATTATAATTATCATCAAGGTGATGATTTGTTGTTGTTGTAATCATGGTAATGCTATTAATAATGAGTGTTTGCGATGATAAGAACTTACTTTATTGTTATTGTTGGGTCTGTTGCGCTCTTGTTATCGTTTTTGTTATTGTTATCACTATTACTACTTCTATAACTACCATCATTCTTATTTCGCTTAAATAGTTCTGCGCAAAATTAATATATTTAGGAAAGAAGGTATCTTTTAGGCCTGCTTCCCTCAGTACATTTTTTTCCTTCTTTCCCTTCGTATTGCAATCATCATGGATCCCTTTTCCATTGTCCGCACTCCCCTTTTCCCCTTTTCCATCCTCCTCTTCAGATGACTCTCTCATTTTTCCTCTCTCCCCCTCTCCCTCTTTCCTCGTGAATGGCCGTCACGCCTCATCACTCTCGCCCTCATTCCTCCCCCTCTCTTGCTCCTCGCCTCTTTCTCCTCATCCATCTCCACCTCCTCCTTCTCTCTCTCTTCCTCTTCCTCCTCCTCTCCCTTACTCATCTTCCACTTTCTCCTCCTCCTCTTGCGCCTTCTCTTTCTTTCTCATCTATCCTAATCTTTCTCCATCTCCTCCTCCTTTCACTCCCCCTTCACCTTCCTCTTCGTCCTTTTCTCCTCCCTCTTTCTTCTTCTTCTACTTCTTCCTCTTCCTCCTTTTC
>NW_028234419.1:4551399-4556399 GCF_977035675.1 Penaeus japonicus
AACGAAAATTCTCAACCACGATCTACCACGCCAGTTGACACCATGGATGCCACGACCATCAACGGCGTCACGATAACACCCACGGACCAGTCTCTTGTGAACAAAATCGTCGTGTCGATGAACACGATGGAATCCGACTTCGAACAGACGACACGAACAGTTCCCTCTGAGGTTGAAAAGGAACCTTCCGTCTCAGTGACGACCCCATCTCCAACGACCATAGCGCCCGAGAAGCCACAGGGCACGACATCACCGTCTGAAATCGCTATTGATAACCTACATGTGGAGATGGACAGCACCACCGAATACTACCCATGGTCAGCCGAAGATAATGATCCCTATTTCCCGTTGATGAGCGACCCGTTGCTCTCGGACGGAGCTATGACGTTGATGGACCTTTTTAAACATCAGGGAGATACATCCAACTACTTCGGGGAGGCGCCGCACTATGATTTCCCTGTATTTGAGGACAAACCGTCTCAGAGCTCCGAAGACCTCACTAGTGACAAGGAAGGCATTGCAGCCAGCATGGAGGAACAAGATTCAACTACAGAATTCTCCATCATCCAGGATCTCACCACCAATGCTGCTCAGGATGCAACACTACAAGAGACGTCAGGTGTTGATCTGTCAGGTCAGGACATGCCCAGTCAGCACTCGAGCGTGGAGAACTTGGAAATCTTGGACCAGAACATTCAATCTTTGATTACAGATAGTCCTTCTACTCAATCCCCAGAAACTCAATCCCCAAGCACGGAGGGCCCACAAGGTGAGTATCCCACCACCAAAGACGTCTCCAGTCAGTCCCTTGCGAGCAAAGCGTCCACCAGTCTGCCGCCTACTACCAATCCAGCTGTCGAAGGCATGACGACCCAATCACCTGCCGTTCAGGAATTAACGAGTCAGAACCCTAGCTCTCCAGAGACGACTGAGCTGCCCCTTGATACCCAAACGACAACCAGTCAAGCTCCACTTCTCGATCCCGTCACTACCCCGGTCCCCATAAGTCCTGCATTAGTCTCCCAAGAACCCGAACTTCCGGAGACTAACAACGGGGCAGCAGAACCCACAGCCACCACCCCAGAACCGTCAGAGAACCCAGCCGAAGAAGCCTTACCAACGACCCGCGTGGTTCTTCCAACTCTGCCAACCACAGACCGACCGACGTCAACAGAGGAGTCGAAACAGCCTGCGATTCGTCCTTCCTATGATTATTATTATGACACCTTCGGGAGCTCGAACATCCTGCCGCCTGCCCCGTCGAGCAACGAGGAGAGGATAGACCTGGGGGCGCTGGAGAGGACCGGCGGACAGACGGACGACTACTATTACGACGACTACTATCCGTCCGCTGTCTATCTAGACAACGTCTCTGAGGTAGGCCTGCGAATGTTCTTCCAAGACAAAATTCCTTGTGTTCATCTTGATAATCTTTGGATTATGTTTTCGTTTATTATAATTCCATTCATTATTTACATTTCACTCTCTCTTTCTCCCTCCCTCCCTCCCTCTCTCACTATCTATCTATCTCTTTCTCCCTCCCTCCCTCTCTCCCTCTCTCTCTTTTTTTTCTCTCTCTGTCTGTCTGTCTGTCTCTCTCTCTCTCTCTCTCTCTCTCCCCCTTTCAAATTATCTATTTATCTATCTGCATCCACTCACAAACCCTTCCACCTCGCCAGGATTACTACGACTACACCACCAACGCCACCCAACCCGTGGCGGCCCTCAACGACACCGACTTAGACTTCCCTGGACCGAACGCCACGAGTCCCTACCACGATCACCACCACGGAGAACACCACGGGGAGCACCACCACGGGTCTCATCACCATCCTCAGAGCCAATCAGGACCGCCGGCGAAGCTCCTGGAAGCCCCTCCGAACAACCCGGGTTTGGAAGCCTCGGTCGAGGGACTTGACCCCGACGTGAGGAAGTTTGTGGATGTGATGAACGACGTGGCTTTTAAGGTGAGTGGGGCTCGGGTGGTGGTGGTGATGAGGCGATGGTGATGATTTTGCTGTTGGTGTTGAGAGTAATTATGGTAATGATGATGCTCATGATAACTGATATCATAATGATGATAATGATATTGACAATTAGTCATAGTGGTATTAATGACAATGATGATGATGATGATTTTAATGATAACAATAATAATGCTAATAATGATAACATGATAATAATAACAGTGAACCTCATAACAACACAAATAATGGCACCTTAAAGTGATGATAATACTAAAGATGACCCTCAGAATAACAAAAAACAAACAAACAAACAAACAATAAAAGCCGATAACGACCCCCAGGTCTACAAACGAGCAGCCAGACAATACAAAAGGAAGAACTTCGTCATGTCCCCCTTGAGTCTAATCTCGACCTTGAGCATGCTCCTCCTCGGGGCCCGAGGAACATCTTCAGCGGCCTTGAGCGACCTACTCCTCACGGATCAGTTCTACACCTTCAATCCGCACCTCATACTCAAGAACGTGACCCAAGTATTACTTGAAAACGACGGCGCTCACGATGTGGTGTTCTTGAATCAGTTCCTCGTGGAAAAGGTAAGGAAGAGAGAGAGAGAGAGAGAGAGAGAGAGAGAGAGAGAGAGAGAGAGAGAGAGAGAGAGAGAGAGAGAGAGAGAGAGAAAATAGAGAGAGAGAGAGAGAGAGAGAGAGAGAGAGAGAGAGAGAGAGAGAGGGAGAGAGAGAGAGAGAGAGAGAGAGAGAGAGAGAGAGAGAGAGAGAGGAGAGAGAGAGAGAGAGAGAGAGAGAGAGAGAGGAGAGAGAGGGAGAGAGAGAGAGAGAGGGAGAGAGAGAGAGCGAGAGAGAGAGAGAGAAAGAGAAAAAGAGAGAAAGAGAGAAAGAGAGAAAGAGATATAGATATAGATAGATATATAGATATAGATATAGATAGAGATAGAGATAGAGATAGAGATAGAGATAGATAGAGAGAGAGAGAGAAAGAGAGAGAGCATGAGAGAAGAACGAGAGAAACAAGAGCAGGAGCCGAAACAGCACTCTAAGCCCCCCCCCCCCATTCCAGCCGAAGAACCCTTACTCCCTCGACTTCTTCGCTCGAACGATCAAGTACTTCTACGACGCCAGCGTGAGCCAAGTCGAGCCGTCGGACTTTGACTCCCACGTGCGCGACCGAGTCAACGAGATGGTGAGGAACGTTACTCTCGGCGCCGTCGGGGATTTCCTCCTGCAGGACGAACCTCTGTACCTGACCCCGCCCCTCAGCGCCGTCTCGACCAATTTCTTCCATGTGAGTTCATGTCGCGTTTTTTTTTTTTTTTTTGTATGGGTGTTTTTTTTTAGGATATGTATTTTTTTTCTGATTTGCAAAGGAACTTCCTCACCAAATACTTATCTTACAGGCAGAGAAGTTAAGGATTATTAAGAATAGCACTGTAATTTGCGTTTGCTAAGTCTGGTTGTTTCAATGCCAGATAAAGTTATTTTTGCTAAAAAGAAAAAAAAAAACAAAAACAAAAAAACTCATGGTCATTTTCGGAAAACAGAAAGCAAAAAACAGGACCTTCGGTTTCCAAACCAAATAAGAATCTCAAAATCCCTATCAATAAAAAAGAGAAAGAAAGTGACACACGGACAGCAAAAGCATAATACATACGAAAGAGAAGTAGAAAAAAGGCCGATTCAAGTGGACCTTCACCCAAATCCTATCATACAGTCCGGCCCCTTAGCCTCACACCAGGGGGTAGCCACGCATGCAATGGCATCGCGTATTTACTCACGTCCTCCTCGGGCCAGGGGGGAAGGGGGGTGTAGCCTGGTCAAACACTCGAGGTGGAAATGAATATGTGTGGGTAAATATGCTCTCTCGCTGATCGGATCTCGCGACGTGCGGAATTTTCTTATTCCGATTCCTCGGGTTCGACACTTGGCCTCTCTATCTCTGGATTTTTTTTTAAAAATATTTCTCAGGCTCTGTCTGTTTCTTTGGGGGTCTGGCTGTGGGTCTGTATGTGTGCCGCTCTGTCTTGTTCACTCACTCTCTCTCTCTCTTTCTGTCTCTCTCACCCCTTCTTTCTCTCTCTCTCTCTCTCTCTCTCTCTCTCTCTCTCTCTCTCTCTCTCTCTCTCTCTCTCTCTCTCTCTCTCTCTCTCTCTCTCTGTCTGTCTGTCTATCTGTCTCTCTTTCTGTCTCTCTCACTCTTTCTTTCTATCTATCTCTCTATCTCTTTCTCTCTCTTACTTTTTTTCTATATCTTTCTCTCGCCCCTTCCCCCCTCTCTCTCTTTCTTTCTCTATTTCTCCTTCCTCCCCCTCTCTTTCTCTCTCTCTCTCCAAACACCCCAACACCACCCATGACCTCACTCGCTTTCGCAGGGACGCTGGAATCACCCGGTGACCCAAGATGACCTCTTCGACATGGACTTCCTCCAGTTCCCGACGGCGGAGAGGCGGCTGGTCAGGACTGTCGGGCTGTCGAAGAAGATGACGATCAACGCCGGTTATTCCAGCGCCGCTGACGTCACCACGGCCGAGGTTTGTGGCTTTGGCTTCGGATTTACTTTTACTGCTTTTAAGCGTTCGTTCCATTCATTTGATCGTCGCCGTCACCGTAGTGATGAAAACAGCGAAAAGATGATTATGATCATTACCATCATCATTATTATGACTGTCATTAATATTGGTAACAGTGATGATAGTAATGGAAATAGTTATTATCATTATCATTACGTTTGATATCCTCACCATCATTAAAGGTTTATAAAGTTTTAGAGGAAAAAACTTTTTCAGGTTTAACTGTCAATTATCTTTCGTTTTTTTTCTTCCTTAGTCAGGATCACTCAACCTTCCTATATAAGACAGTTTGTAATATACTTCTTATTTTCCCTCGGTTTCTCAATACGACTAAAGTTTGTTTATCCTCTCTGATTGGGAGATTCCTTCATTCATTCGTATTTGTTTGTTTGTAATCCGAGCAAATAGGCCTATGTCGATATCCCGGATCGAATAAACACATCACATCCTGC
>NW_028234419.1:4588899-4591399 GCF_977035675.1 Penaeus japonicus
ATATCCTCTCTCTTGGAGTGTTCGAGAAGAATTTCCCGTTGGCGTTTGTTCCTTTCTTTATCAAAGAGGCTTCAATCCCTAGGAACCGACGACGCCCTTGGTATGCCAAAGAGCGAGATGTAGGGACGAAATTAGGGCAAGGTCTGACACCGAACTGACCCAACTTGGGACGAGGTCACGGGGACACACGCAGTCTTGAAGCGTCCGCGGGAGAGTGTGCGGGTTAATATATATTTCTCTTCACATCCTATCCTCTCGTCCTACCGAGGCACTGGCTCCATAGAGGCACTGGTGACCACAGGATGATATCCTCCATACACTAGTGTCTATGGGAGGCAAAGGCAGATAGATTCCTATAGCACTTCCGAATGGCTTTTGTCCGAATTGTTCTGAACTTCTGGACCTCCCGAAGAATTCCAAGAAGTCTCCAGCGACGCCCTTCGTGGAATCCCCGTTGAAAGCCGAGTCGAGTCTCGAGGTGGATGCGACGGTTTGTTCCATAGTTGACTTTGTTGATGTTGGTGTGTGGTTGTGTGTGTGTGTATGTGTGCATGTGTGTGTGTGCGTGTGTTTATATAGAGAAACAGAAAGATAAAGTCGTGGAAGCAGATCTAGATATGTATGTATATCTGTTTATGAGTGTGCTTTTTTTCTCAGCGTTAAACAGAAAGAAAAAGATAAAAGGAAGTCAGATATTTTCCAAAGCTTTCAAAACATTGGAGAGACATTTAATGTTATTGCTATGATGAACACAAAGTCTTGGTCAAAGACAATCTTTTCAAAGCTGAATAACAGAAGATCCGGGAAGCGTTTCCAGGGATGTCACCTGCCTCTTTCACAAACCTGTTTTTTTTTCTCTCATTTCATTCTCCTTTTCATCATTTATGTCTGTGCGTTTGCATGTACTTATCTTATCTTTCTTTCCATGGCCTCTTCTTTTAATCTCTTCACTCTTCCTCCTCCCTTTCTCCCTCCATTTATATTATCATCATCCATATTCCTTATACCCGTATTTTCTTTTTCTCCTCCTTTTCCATGCACACATAAAATGCACGACATTTCCCCGAAGCATGCATCCCATGTGGCTTTAATTGCATGATTATGTGTCCCTCCACAGAGGAGGCAAAGACACAAAGCCAAGAAGCCCAAAATCCACATAAGAAGACGGCTTCAGAAATCAGGCTGTCATTCACGCCCGGGCTAAGGGTCTCCGAGAGGGAGGGCGTCTGACCTAAAATGAGGTCAAGCGATAATGACCCTTGAAGGGGATAAGGGGGGGAGAGGTAAGAAAGAGTATTATTAGCATGTATTCACGAGTGTGTGTGTGTTTGTGTTATTTTTATTGTCAATTTTGTCATTATTACTAGTGTTGGAATAACAAATGGTTTTATTATTATTATTATCATTATTATTTTTTACTGATATCGTTATAATTATTATCATCAACATTATTATAACTGATGATATTGTTATTATTGTCACCAATATCATCTTTTTTTCTAAAAAGTCCTATCATTATTACTATTTTCATGATTATATATATCATCATTATCATTACTGTCATTATTACTATGATTATCTTGATTATCCTTTTTATCATGATTATCATGATTATTGTTATTATCATGATTATCATTATTATCATTAACATCATTATGTCTGTAATAATTATAATTGAATCCGTTAACTCGCATGATTTTTACATGGAATTGCAAATTTTCATGAATACGGAGTTGTGAGTATTGCATTCATGAAATCCGTTGCAATATGACCGTCCCTTAATAATAACAGTACTGCAACAGTGCATGTAAAAATGTAAAAGATCCCATCCTTTTGTTTCCCCCTTGACCACGTGACCTAATTCCTTGTTGTCATGGTAACGATGTTGAGTGTGGTAATGATTTGTTTTTTGTTGTTGTTTATTTAATGATTAAAATAAGAAAGGTTTAGTCCTCTAATCTATTTGATTTGTTTTTACTTGTGTTCATTTCTCGATTCATATGCTTATCAATCTACTTGTTTTCCTTGTTCTTTATCTGTGTTTTTATTACTATTGATAAAATGACCCTTAATTTGTTGTTCTCTCTCTCTCTCTCTCTCTCTCTCTCTCTCTTTCTCTATTCAGATATTTTCTGAGATATCTCATGTCATGAATCATAACTATGTTCTTATTTATATCATTGTCTCTTTTTAAATTCCTATTAATCTAGACTGAATCCTACCATCGATTCCTATTAATTTAGACTGCATCCTATTAATAATTCCCATTAATCTATAAACCATTCAATTATCAATTCATTCTAACTTAGACTGCATCCTATTAATAATTCCTATCAATCTAAACTGCATTCACCTATCAATTCATTCCAACTTAGACTGCATCCTATTAATAAATCCTATCAGTCTTGATCCCTATTAATGTAGGATTCCCTATTGACCGAACCTCCGCGTTGACCCAGGAAGAAGAGAGGGAAGCCAGGTCATAGAGTTTCCCCCTCCA
>NW_028234419.1:4596399-4598899 GCF_977035675.1 Penaeus japonicus
CGGCTGCCTATTAAAATGAATTGTGTTTTCCGTGGATCTGCTGACCCATTTGCGGCGTCAAACATTCTGTTCGGTTTTGTACTTGTTTCTGTTTAAGAAAACCTGTACATTATTAGGGAACACATCGGATTCTATAAAAAAAAGTTCTGAATTTATCTCTGCCTCTTAAAGTTACAGTGAAACTTGAATAATGTTCATGTGTCATCTTAGTTTTCAAGGCTTTGACATTTGATATGTTGTCATTTTTTTAAGGAGGAAGTCTTCAATATCTTCCTCCTTTGTATCTGGATGACAGCTAGTGATTTATAAGTATACTACCCTGGGACAGTCGGCACCTTGTAGGGGTTTTGGTGTATTGCGTTCCTCACTTGTTTTTCTTTTTTGTTTTCTCGAGGTAACGGTGACGAAACCTTCCTCATCTTGTTGATGGGACTTATGTGTTTCCGCTCGTTCTGCGTAGTTGTTGATGATGATGTTGATGTTTGTGTAGTGGGAGGGGTGGTAGAGGGGGCAGGGACTCCAGGCACGTGGTGGTGTGTTGTATCTTCCCAGTTGCGGTTGGGTGGAAGAGGTTTTTGCTTATTCTTCCTTTTACTGTTTCTCATGTAACGTCTTCAGGGTGTTATTTATGTAGATGTAGGGGAGGGGGGTTATTTTGTGGCGCGGAGGCAGAGGACATTCTGGTAAGAAGAGGAGATGTAAAGGGGAAAGGTTCGTATATAGGCTGATGCTAAGTGGTGGGAGGGATTGAGGTTGTTGCGACGGGTGCCTCCTCTCCGCATTCCTGCGTCTCGGGAGGCACACCTTGCTTAATCACACTGTTCAGTGCAGATTGTTGTTCGGAGAACATTCCGATCAGCAAGTCTATTTTATTTTCAATAAAAGTTTGACTACTAGGTTTGTGTGTCTTGGTGTTGCTTATGAAGGAATAGTGTCACAAATGGCGTAGAAATACCTGTTTTCTTTGGTGGGGACCAATCAGTGACGGGAGTGTCTGTCGTTGTAACAAACACTATATTATTGTTATTCAAGCACTGGCCAGTCATGATATGCACTATGAAATTCGTCATCCTTCTAATGTCTATAGTTGTTTCCCGATTTTCTAGACTCTGATATATTTAAAACAATATTGTGGGTGTTGTCGATCTCATCAGGGCTGTACTTCGTAATTTGATCACACAAGACCATCCGTGCCCACGCTTTTTTCATTGCAATAAAGCACAGCATAGTGTTTAGCGCTATTGTTATATTGCCGATCTGATTAATGGCATTTCTGTCTGTGTTATTTTCACTGCTGTGACTGTATTCATTGGAAGGGTTGCTGTGGTTGCAAGGGCTGCTAAAACACCCTTTGCCCTGGGCTGGGCGGGGGGCAACCTTTACCCTGGCTGCCATTGGGGTGTCCATCTCCATGGGCAAGGGTGCAGCTTTGACCCGTGCTGCCAAGGGGTCCGCTTCCTCGGGTAGAGGAAGGGGGCACGGTACCCTGGGCAAGGGGCCCCTTTCATTCTAGGGATTAGAGCTCGAGCTAGCTGCTCGAGGAATCACCGGGAGAGAGAGAGAGAGAGAGAGAGAGAGAGAGAGAGAGAGAGAGAGAGAGAGAGAGAGAGAGAGAGAGAGAGAGAGAGAGAGATAGAGAGAGAGAGAGAAAGAGCTATGTTTTCCCGACTGAAATAATATTTTCTGTTGCTTATTTATTTTTTATCTTTTTCCTTTCTTGATGAGGGCGGGAGGTCTTATTTGTATCTCTTTTTTATGTGATGCCTTTTTGTATTTTTTTTATGAGATCAGGGTGTCTTTTTGCATCTTGTTTATCTTGTTCCTTTCTTGATGAGGGTGGGAGGAGTTTTTTAATCTTTTTTTTTCATTTCTTCCCTTTCTAAATGAGGGCGGGAGGCCTTTAAAAATATTTTTGAATCCTTTTTTTCAATCTTTTCCCTTTCTAAATGAGGGCGGGAGGTCTTATCATGACAGACCTTGAGGGCGGAGAGTCGAGGGATACAAACCTGTAGTAAAAATTATAATGATAGGTGATGATAATGAAAATAATGGTGATAATGATGATGATGATGATAATGATGATGACGATAATGACTATGGCATTGATAATTATGATAATTATGACAATAACAGTAATGATAATTGTTATGATAATGATGGTAATAATAACAATATTAATGATAACGATAATGATGATAAGGATGATAATGATATCAGTAATGATAATGATACTGATAATAATGATAATGACAATGATAACAATAACGATATTATTGATAATGATAATAACAATGATAGAAATAGTAATAGAACTAATAATAACTACAATAATGATTATGATAAGGATATCAGTTGATAACTATAGATAAGAAAATAAAGATAAGGATTAAAAAACGTAAAAAGGAAGATAGAAGTTTTAGCCATCAAGGCAGTAAATACGTTTACTAAAATGGCATAGTTTGTACCTTAAACGAGCCGAGATATTTTGGCTTTCGAGGAG
>NW_028234419.1:4621399-4623899 GCF_977035675.1 Penaeus japonicus
TCAGCGGTATAAGCCCGTTCTTAAAGATTTTCTCTAGAGAATTCTGTGTTTAAGCCAACGCTATGTTGATCTGATATACCTAACATTACATATATACTACATGTCATATATTTTATATTTCAATACAGACACGTATCTCTATATTGCGTGATCCTGTGACTGTAACTTTCTATTTCACTTTTTGAGGTTTGTTCTTACGTTGTTTCGTGGGTTTCTCCTGTGATTACGTTATTTGTTTTGTTTATGGTGAACAATGATTTTCCTTTAAGTATTTCTTGCATTTTGCATTCTGATTTGTATATTGTTCGAGAGAGAGAGAGAGAGAGAGAGAGAGAGAGAGAGAGAGAGAGAGAGAGAGAGAGAGAGAGAGAGAGAGAGAGAGAGAGAGAGAGAGAGAGAGAGAGAGAGAGAGAGAGAGAGAGAAAGAGAGTGGAGAGAGAGAGAAAGAGAGTGGAGAGAGAGAGAGAGAGAGAGAGAGAGAGAGGAGAGAGAGGAGAAAGAGAGAGAGAGAGAGAGAGAGAGAGAGAGAGAGAGAGAGAGAGAGAGAGAGAGAGAGAGAGAGAGAGAGAGAGAGAGAGAGAGAGAGAGAGAGAGAGAGAGAGAGAGAGAGAGAGAGAGAGAGAGAGCGAGCAAATGATTCCGACAGAGTGGCATTAGCATTCCTAATCAGCTATTGTCTTCCCTACATTCATTCCCTCCTCACAGCCCTCATCGCTCTCTTTACGGTCCTATTTTCTCTCGTAGTTCTCGTTTCCTTTCTCGTCCCTCCATTCCTACTCTCCCCTTCTTCTCTTTCATCCCACTCTAATTCGTTCGGTTTACTCTTCTTTCCCTCTCCTTCTCATCTCCCTTTTCCTTTCAGTCTATCTCTCTTTCCCTCTCATTCTCATCTCCTTTTCCCCAACTTCTCATCTCTTATCTCTCTCCTTCTCACCTCCTGTTTTCTCTACTTCTAATCTCCTTCACATTTTCTTTTCCCTCTCCAGCTCATCTCCCTTTTCCTCTCCTTCTCACTCCCTTGTCCTCTCTTTCTTATCTCCTTTCCCTCTCCTTCTCATCTCTTTTTCCTCTCCTTCTCTTCTCCTTTTTCTTCTTCTCCTCTCCTTTTCCCTCTCCTTCTCATCTCTTTTTTCTTCTCCTTCTCATCTCCCTTTTCACTCTCTCTCATCTCTTTTTTCCTCTCCTTCTCATCTCTTTTTTCCTCTCCTCCTCCTCTCCCTTTTCACTCTCCTTTTTCCTCTCCTTCTCCCCTCCTTTTCCTCTCATTCTCATCCCCTTTCCCTCTCCTTCTCCTCTCCTTTACATTTCCTTCTCATGTCTCCTTTCCTCTCCTTCTCATCTCGTTTTCATCTCTTTTTTCCTCACCTTCTCCTCTCATTCTCATCTTCCTTTTCCTCTCCTTCTCATCTCTTTTTCACTCTCCTTCTTATGTCCCTTTTCCTTTCTTTCTCATGTCCCTTTTCCTCTCCTTCTGATCTCCCTTTTCCTCTTCTTTTCACCTTCTTTTTCCTCTTCTTTTCGCCTTCTTTTTCCTATTATTTTCATCTCTCTTTTCCTCTGCTCAATCTCCTATTCTTCCTTTTCACTTTCTCTGCTTTTTGCTTCTATCCTCTTTTCCCCTTTTAACCTTTGCCTTCTTCTCTTTTCCTTTCTCCTTCTTTTTCCTCAATTCCTTTCCTCCTCCTCTCTCTCCCGTTTCCTCCTCCTGTCATCCCCCCTCTCTCTCATTTTCCTATCCACTCTCCTCTTTTCTTCTCTTCTGTTGACTCCATTTCTTCCTCTCCTCTTTGACATCTTCTTTTGTCTTTTGTCTTTACCTCGTCTCCGTTCTTTATTTTCCACTTCTCCCGTCTCCCTATTTGTCTCCCCTTCTTTTTCTTTTTTTCTTATCTCCCTTTCCTTCTTGCGCTCTCTTTGCTTTCTCTCGTTTTCCCTCTTTGCTATCTCCCTTCTTTTTTTTTATCTTTTTCCTTTCCTTATTCCCCCATTTCTCTCTCCTTCTATCCTCTTCCCTCATTTTTTCTCTCTCATTTTATCTTCTCTTCCTTTTTCTTTTTCCTTCCTCCGTGTCCTTCTTCATATCTCCCTTTCTCCTACCCTTCTCACCCTCATTCTCTCCTCCATCCTTTCCCCTCCTCTCTCTCCTCCACCCGTTCCTGCTTCCCTGCTTCCCTCTCCTCCTTCCCTTCCCTCCTCCCTCTCCTCCACCAGTTCCTTGCTCCCCTCTCCTCCGTCTCCCTTTCCTCCTCTTTTCCCCTCTTCCTTCTCCTCCACCCGTACCTGCTTCCCTGATTCCTTCTCCTCCTTCCCCTTTTCTCCTCTTTTCCCCTCCTCCCTCTCCCCCACCCGTTCCTGCTTCCCTGTTTCCCTCTCCTCCTTCCCCTCCCTCCTTCTCCCTGTCCTCCTTCCCCTCCCTCCCCTCCCCTCTCCTCCGCCCTTGCCATATCTCATCACGCCCTACACAAGCCGAGCCTTCCCGACCTTATATATGACTGCTTCC
>NW_028234419.1:4656399-4658899 GCF_977035675.1 Penaeus japonicus
TTACAACCATCATGGATATTACCTATATACTCTTAGCAGAGCAGTGATAGCGAGGTTTTACAAACAATTCCCGTGGGCACTCGGCAGCAATGAATTAAAAATTCAAGTCATAAATCAAGCTACCGAGGTTATATCTATGTGAGAAAGATGGTAGAATGCAGTAACGCATTTAATATAGAAATACAAATTTTACCTCCCTGTGACTATCCCGGCTATTTACCCAATAGACCACGCAATCCACTAGTGGTCACATGGTCTATTGGGTTAGTAGCCGGGATTGTCACTCTGACGACCCGAGTTCGAATCTCGGTCAGGGAGGTAAAATTTGTATTTATATATATATATATATATATATATATATATATATATATATATACATATATATATACACAAATACACACACAGATGTATACATATGGATATATAGTTAAATCTATCTATCTATAATACATACACACACACACACACACATATATATATATATGTATCAAAGTACAATGTGTATAGATATAAGACAAGAATTACAAAACTAATAATCATAATCAATATCAAATAATATTATCTCTGCATGTGTGCACCTCATGTGATCTGACTCTTCCAAAATCTCCAAATTCCAGGGTCAGTCCTGTGTGCCTGCCTGAAGTTGCTTGGAAGACGGGGCTTCGAACCTTGCCATTACCCCTGTTGGCCAATCACAGTCGAGTCGATGCATACTTCGTCCAATGAGCGAAGTCATGTATGCCCTCGAAGTGACCTTGCATTACCCTATCTGGTATCTCGCCTTAACCCATTGCAGACGGAGATAAATTTGCTTGCCCAGCCTCCAGGATAGGTTTTATTTTAGAGAGAGACCGCTTGAAGCAATATAATTTGAATCATCCCACTCTCTTTCACTCATTCATTGTAAAACTAGAGCGGTTTTTGTCTTTTATTTTTGTGTGTGTTTTATTGAGTTTAAAGACTTATATGTGCCATATGACAGGCTCTATCTATTATCCATATTAGCTCATTATTTTCTTTAAACTCAATGTGATAGAAGTATTGCTGTTTTATGGGAGAACAAAAGGCAACTTTATTTTATCGTATTTTTGTGCTGTCATGAACGAATACGAAACATATAACCACCTACAATAAAGATAACAAGAAGAGGCAAGGAAGAGGAATGAAACCTGTGCTTGTGACTGTTAGTGCCACAGTGAAAGGCATCCATATTGGCACAGGAGCACATTTTAGACACTGGGTATGGATTGAGTCACCTTCCTCTTCTCGTTCTGCCTGCACATCCTTCATCGGCGGTACTTTAGAGCAAGGGTTCATCAACTTAGTGTGTGCCATCGCTCTATAGAGACAGTGCTTGCTAGAGACCGTGGATGAGTGCTATTCAAGGCTCTCTCTCCTGCTGGTGCTAGGAAAAAGTGGTGCCATCTAGGTTTTGGACGTTAAGCTAGCACAATATTACGGTAATTATAGAAATTATGACTGCAGTAGCCATCATCACTCATTTCTTTTTCATAGCAAAATAAAATAGCACAGTGATCCAAAATCCCCGAACGTCATGTATGTCATGACGCCTGTCGTCAGGCCAAAGCTTCTACGTCATGTATGTCATGACACCCGTATGCAATGGGTTAAACTCCTTAGAATAGGATTTTCTCAGATTCTAAACCAGATTTAGTTTTGTTGTTATAGAGCAATCTATACACCCATCACATAAATTGGTGGCAGCGGTGGGATCGTGCCTGCTTCTTATTTTCGTAGATTGCTTGCTACAAATCTTTTATTTCTGTGTTTGATTGGTAAAGAAAAGATGATGGGATCCAGTTTCTATTTTAAAAACAATTTAGAGATACTGGTAGCTCTTTGTGTTATTTTTTTTCACTACGTGGCATAATTATTGATATCTGGAGAAGAACTTACTCCACTTAGGTTAAAAGTGTAGACTATTAACCTATTTTTTATTGAAGTCGTGAACTGCTCGTGCGAACTTGAATAATCTTTATTAATCCACCACATATGGTAATGGATTGGACAATTTATTGCCAAGTTCATTATTGTCCAAGTGTATATTTGTGATTGTGAACCACGTCAGCAGTAAGAGGAACACGACAATCTTGTAGTGAAGCTATCACTTCTCTCCTCTCAGCAACTGAAGGTAACTCAATCTAAGGTTCTAGATACATGTATCTCCTGTGTTTCCCTTTTCTTCCCTATATTGGTAGAGCAGTATTAAAGGACAATGTGTATAGATATAAGAAATGAATTACAAAACTAGTAATTATAATCAATATCAAATAATACTATCTCTGCATGTATGCACCTCATGTGATCTGACTCTTCCAACATCTCCAAATTCCAGAGCCAGTCCTGTGAAATTGCTTGGAATGCGGGGCTTCGAACCTTGCCATTACCCCCGTTAGCCAATCACAGTCGAGTCGATGCATATTTCGTCCAATGAGCGAAGTCATGGATGCCCTCAAAGTGATCTCGCATCACCCAATTT
>NW_028234419.1:4668899-4676399 GCF_977035675.1 Penaeus japonicus
TGTTAGTTTCATCATCATTATCAGTATAGTCATTATTGTTATCATTATTATCATATATATATATATATATATATATATATTACTAAAATTATCATTGTTTTTATTAATGTTACCATTATCATTAATACTACCATCACTTATGACAATGTCATCTGTTTCCATTTTTGTATCTAATCATCATCACAATCGTCATAAGTCCATCACCATCATCATTAATCAGAATCTTCATACCACTAGAATCATCACCATCAATTATTTCACCCATTAGAGGCCTTGGTGATTAACAAACATTTAATTGTTCTAAAGATCTCCCCCTCCCCCTCTCTGTCTGTGTCTCTATCGGTCTGCCTCTCTCTCTCTCTTTCGGTCTGTATCTCTTTCTCTCTCTCTCTTCCTCTCTCTGTGTGTCTCTCGGTCTGTCTCTCTCTCTCTCTCTCTCCTTTATGTTTGTCTAACTCGGTCTGCTTCTCTCTCTCTCTCTCCCTCGGTCTCTCTCTCTCTCTCTCTCTCTCTCTCTCTCTCTCTCTCGCTCCCTCTCTCTCTTTCTCGTTCCCTCTGTCTCCATCTCTCTCTCTCGCTCGCTCTGTCTCCCTCGTTCCCTCTCTATCTCTCTCTCGCTCGCTCCCTCTCTTTCTCTCTCTCTCTCTCAATTACCATCTATTATCATAAAAGGCTCATAATAAAGCATATCATATTGGAGGAAAAAAGACCCCGGCGAGGCCGTTTTCGTGTTTTGTAAGCCTGATGGTAGCATTTGTCACCTGCTTAATATCTATGAGGAAAGATCTCCACCTTTTCATTCTCTTGTCTCTCTCTCTCCTCCTATTTACAGTCTCTCTACTTCTTTGTTTATTTCTCTTTCTTGTTTGCTCTGTTATAATGTTTCATTCTGAATCATTTTATCCTCTCTTGCTTTTCATTTCGTTTAAGGGTTTATATATATATATATATATATATATTATATATATATATATATATATTGATATATATATATATATATATATATATATTTTTTTTTTTTTTTTTTTTTTTTTTTTTTTTTTTTTTTTTACTGTAGTTGCCAGAAGATTGAGCTTCGATATATGACAGACATACTGACAAATATATAAAAATACGCAAAAAAAAGGACACACAAATGCGCGCACACACATACACACACACACAAACGCAAATGCACAAACATACACACATAAGAAGACAGATACAAGAAAGCACAAACGCAAAACACTCACACTAATAGTGGCAATTCATTCTAAAAGAAATACGGTGTCTCCATTCAAGGCACTCGCGAGCCCACCCAGCTCTGTTGCCATTGCCATCGTCTTCTTTCGTATTGCCACTCATACCTTAAGATTTTTTTTTTTCAAAAGTGGTAAATAAAGAAAAAATAATACTCTCAAGAAGAATAGAAGGGAACAAAATGACACAGTTAACAAGGCAAAGCACCAAAGAAAAAAAAGAAAAAAGATATTTCGAAAAAAGGAGAGGAAAAAAACGGTAAAAAAAAAAAAAAAAAATAGCCTGCCTGCCTGTGTCTGAGAGCGGTTGAGAAATTCACTTTTCTGAAAACAAGGAATTCCTAATTCGTAAACTTTTCTTAAACTAGTGGTTAAGTTGTCAGAATTTCGTGCATGGTATGAGGAGGAGTAGCAAAGGACCCAAGTTACTCGGAAGAACTTTAAAACATCTGCACATACCACTCACGGTACTGAAGAGGAGGGAGAGAGAGAGGTTTTTGAGTGCTTCCACTGTGCCTCGTTTTTGGGGGTCCGTGTCTCTTCGTCCTGTGTGTCTGTCTGTCTGTGTCTTTATTTCTGATGCTTTTTGGTCATCTTTTTTTCCTTACTACTCTTGTTATTTATATTATTATCATTATTGTTGCTATTTACTGTTCTTATAGTTATTATTATCATTATCATTATTATCCTTTTTATTATTCTTATTATCAGTGTCATCATTGTTAGTTTATTGCTTTATTATTACTACTCCTATCATTCTTCTTCTTTATTATTATTATTATCATCATTGTTGATCATCATTATTTTTATTATCATTACTATTCTATTAGCATTATCAGTATTGTCACTATCATTATTACAATGACAATTGTCATTATTAGTTTTACTATTATCGTTAACATTAATGCTATTATCATTAGCATTACTGTTATTATTATTATCATTATCATCATTACTGTTATCATATTACTATCATCATTATAATCATCATAATAATTCTTATCACCATCATGACATCGTCATTTCTAATAGAATTATAATTATCATTGTTATCATTATTTGTATTATCATTGCTATTTCTTTTATCATCATTCCTTTTCTTATTACTATAATTGTTATCATTATTATGACTACCACTATTATTATTACTACCACAAGTACTACTACTATCACTGTTATTGTAATTACTATTATCATTCTCATTATTATTGTTTTTATTCATCCTATTGCTGTTGCTTGTCACTATTATTATTGCTGTTGTTGTTTCATCAGAACTATCAATATTAACACTATTCATCTATCTATCTGTGCATCTATCTGTTTCTATCAATTTATCCCACTCCTCTCTCTCTCTCTCCCTCTCTCTTTATTTTCTCTCTCTTGCTCGTCTATCTAGCCGCCTTTGTAAACAAGGCTGAGGAAGCACCTGCGAAGGATGGGTTACAGGACACCAACACAACGTCACAACAAGCGTTACACGTACGTCCCCTAACAGTGCTCGGAGTGATCCAGTGAGCCAGTGAACCAGCCATCTAAAGTGATCATACTTTTGACCTTCATTGACCTGACGTCCTGTCCAAAGCAAAATCGAGTTTGTTGAGTACATAGGAGTTAAGTGAACTTTTGTTTAATGGCGTTTTCATAATCGGAATAGGCTCAATGTATGTCTCTTCAACATTGGACCTAATTTGAACGTAAATATTTACAAAATTTCAGTTGTGAATATTTGCTTGTGAAATTGGGTACAGCATTTTACTTAACAAAGATTAAGTTATGAAGTGATCTTTGAGAAACACGGTTCAACGTCGATTGGTGAAGCGAGGTTCCAGCCGAAGAAGCAAATAGCATCGGACATTTTGGCAACTTGGCTCCAGAGATGAAGGAAGATAGGAAAGTGAATCATTTACATCTGATGACTTACATAAGGAGCCACGTGCTACGGATGCAACCCTTGCTCGCCTACAAGACTGCATTCAAGAAACAGAAAATCGAAATAACCCGGAAGATCAAGCAGCGACCAAGGGAGAAATGAGAAACGTCAAACCCCCAACAGCTCTCACCCCAACAGCCCTCCTGCTCGACTGCACCAATTCGAGTCAAATGACAGCAGGTGCTCTCAGTGCAGGACCCTCCATCAGAACTATTCGTGATGCAGCGACCTCCTTCGAAGCTTGGTTGAGGAAAAATCTAGAATGAATCCCAGCAAGATATTCAAGATATTGATATTCAAGATGGCGCAGCTCCTTCTGATTTTCTGGATAACCTTAGTATGCACAAGAGTGACCTTTGGCGAAAAAGGCAACCAGATGGATATCCGTGTGCCAGCTTGTGCCGATCCTAAATTAAGTTGATTTATAAGCTAGAATCAACGAATTAAAGAATGAACTTTTGATTTGGAATACTACAAATGGAGTTTAGGCTCCAAACCTAAATGTTATAATACAGATGACATAGACCAAGAATAAGATATTATTATTAAAGTTTTAAACGACTGTTAAAATGCTTGTGCTACGATTATCACTCACGTAATTGGTCGACATTATGCAGTTTAGATTACAGTTATAATGTTATTTAGAAAAGGGGACTGAAAATAGATCGGACAAATATGCTATAAAATTGGTATGAAACAATGTAACACACACAACGCTAAATCAAAGTATTCGAAAGAAGTATATCTAAATAAATATAATTCTAGACTTCTGTTAAGTTATAGGGAAGTATGTCCCTCGTAAAACATCCAAAATAAAGTAAACGAATTGTTAATGTTGGCAGGTAGAAACTCTTTCGAAGAAACAAAAGAAACGTTAACTAATGAGAATAGATTACAAAAGATCATAAAAAGACATTAAATTTCACGTTCCGCCCACAGACAGTTAGAGTAGAGATTATTATGATTATTGTGCGCCATTCAATCAATAGCAACGCCTACGATGGAATACCAACAACGTTTATCAAAGATTCACTTATATAACTTCTACTATACTTCTATATAAGAAGGATAGTAGATACATCCACGGTGACTATTATCTATCCCTCAATAGAATCATAGCTTCTTTTCATGTAACTGATCTTCATGATTTTCAAGCTGTGTCTATTCTGCCAGTTTTGTCAAATGGGTTGAAACTTTTGTTGCATAACAGCTGATGGTATATTTAGAATCTAACGGGTTATCATTTAGTATTCAGGTTTTCGAAAGCACTTGGCCACTGAAACTGTAGTGCTAAAAGTACACAGTGAAAGATTAAAAAAAAATAATAATAAATAAATAAAAGATGAAAAAATAGTCTACTTTAACTTGATGTGTGAAGCATGAGGTGTTAGTCCAAAATTCAATAGATTCATTTTGGTTTCAGAATTATCTATCAATGAAATTTCGGATATTACAAAGGCCGATCACGGTGTCCCCCAAGAGTCAATATTGGGACCTATTTCATTTTTGAAATGTGTAAATAATATGTCACAATATATAGATGAACGTCTACTATTTCAGTATCCAGATGATACACACTTTATTTTAGCAAACACAATAATAATAAAAACAACAACTTAGTATTGTCACGGGCCGAACATACATCACATAAAACAAGGAACTATTTTCTTCATAGTGGGTTGCTGCTAATTGTAAAAATGACTCAGTTTATGCTCATAGGCACTGCTCAATACATAAAAAAGAATTCCTGATGATATAAGGATTAGAGTTAATAAAGAATATACCACACACCCCCCAATAAAGTAAAAAAAAACATAGCCTATCACATGGTCATTACGTGCTAATTTAAAAACCCCTCCCCCCCCCCCCTTTTTTTTTCTCCCCCCCCCCCTCCCCCCCCCCCCCCTTTTCCCCCCCCCCCCCTTTTTTTTTTTAAAAAACCCCCCCCCCCTTTTCCCCCCCCCAAAACCCCCCCCTTTTTTTTTTTCCCCCCCCCCCCCCCTTTTTTTTCCCCCCCCCCCCCCCCCTTTTTTTTAAACCCCTTTTTTTAAAAATTTTTTTTTTTTTTCCCCCCCCCCCCCCTTTTTTTCCCCCCCCCCCCCCCAAAAAAAAAAAAAAAAAAAAAAAAAAAATTTTTTTTTTTTTTTTCCCCCCCCTTTTTTTTCCCCCTTTTTCCCCCTCCCCCCCCCCCCCCCTTTTTTTCCCCCCCCTTTTTTTTTCCCTTTTTCCCCCCCCCTTTTCCCCCCCCCCCCTTTTTCCCCCCCCCCCCCCCCAAAAAAAACCCCCCCCCCCCCCCCCCAAAAAAAAAACCCCCCCCCCCCCTTCCCCCAAACCCCTTTTTCCCCCCCCCCCCCTTTTTTTTTCCCCCCCAAAAAAAAATTTTTTTTTTTTTTCCCCCCCCCTTTTAAACCCCTTTTCCCCCTCCCCCCCCCCCCCCAAAATTCCCTTTCCCTCCCCCCCCCCCAAATTTTTTCCCCCTCAAAAAAAAAACCCCCCCCCCCCCCCCCCCCCCCTTTTTTTTTTTTTTTTCCCCCCCCCCCCCCCGTTTCCCCCCCCCCCCCCTTTTTTTTGTAAAAAAAAAATTTTTTTTTTTCCCCCCCCCAAAAAAAAATTTTTTTTTTTTTTTTTTTTTTTTAAAAAGGGAAAAATTTAAAACAAAAAAAGGGGGGAAAAAAACCCCTTTTTTTTCCCCCCTTTTTTTTTTTTTTTTTTTTTTTTTTTTTTTTTTTTTTTTTTTTTTTTTTCCCCCCTTTTTTTTTTTCCATTTTCCCCTTTTTTTTGGGGGGTTTTTTTTTTTTTTTTTCCCCCCCCCCCAAAAAAAAAAAAACCGGGAAAGGTTTTTTTAAAAATTTTTTTAAAAAAAAAACCCCCCTTTTTTCCTTTTTTTTTTTCCCCCTTTTTTTTTTTTCCGGGCCCCCCCCTTTTTTTTTTAATTTTTCTTTATTTTAATTTTTTTCCCTTTTTTTAATTTTAAAAAAAAAAGAAGTTTTTTTTTTTTTTTTTAAAAAAAGTTTTTTTTTTTTTGGGGGGTTTTTGGGGTTTTTTTTTATTTAAAAATTTTTTTTTTTTAAAAAAAAACAAAAAAACCTTTTTTTTTTTTTTTTTTTTTTTTTCCCCCCCCTTTTTAAATTTTTTTTTTTTTTTTTTTTTTTTTTCCCCTCCTCACCCCCTCCTCCCCCTCCACTTCCCCTGTTCCCTCTCTCACCCCCTCCTCCCCCTCCACTTCCCCTGTTCCCTCCCTCACCCCCTCCTCCCCCTCCATTACCCCTGTTCCCTCCCTCACCCCCTCCTCCCCCTCCACTTCCCCTGTTCCCTCCCTCACCCCCTCCTCCCCCTCCACTTCCCCTGTTCCCTCCCCAGCTAAAGTACAACGCATCGTTGGTGAAAAATAATGCACTTTTGTCATGGGAGACGGTCCATAGTATAGTTGTGTGTGTATGTGTGTATGTATGTGTGTGTGTGTGTGTGTGTGTGTGTGTGTGTGTCCTATTCATCTCTATTATGGAGGCTTCTTCCCTGAGACCTTAGAGATGGTAGTTGTGGGATATTCTCAATTACTCTTGGGATTGAGTTGGGATTAGAACTCAAGGGATTAAAGAAGTGTGTAGCCTGCAATCATCTTGGATAAGTGTGCTCTAAAGTTTAAAAAGCCTTTGGATAAAGAATGAAATCCCTTCGTGGACTTATTCTTTGGGTATCATGTACGTGTGTAATTGTATGTACGTAAGTTTATCTGTGTGTTTGTCTGTCTTTTTATCTTTCTGTCTGTGTATCTATATATTAGTATGTTTATGTATGTATATAATATATATATTATAAAAAAAAAAAAAATAAATATAATATATATATAGTAAGTATATATATATAGATAATATAAATGTATGTGTGTGTGGTGTGTGTGCGTATATATATATATCATATATATATATATATATATAATATATTATATAATAATAATATAATAAAGATGTATACATACATATTAACATACATTCATACATTATATATATTAAATATATATATATAGAGTATTATTACACACACACACAAACACACACACACACACACACATCAGCACACACACACACACACACACACACGCACACACACACACACACACACATATATATATATATATAAAATAAGTATTATATATATAATTATATATTAATATATATATATATAGTATATCATATATATTTATTTGTAATGTACTCTAAATAAATTATATTATATTATATATATATATATTATATATATATATATATTAATATATATATATATATATATTAATAATTTTTATATATCATATAATATATATATATAATAATA
>NW_028234419.1:4686399-4691399 GCF_977035675.1 Penaeus japonicus
AGGAGACAGAGAGAGAACTGTTGTTGTTTTTTATTAATTTGTTTTGAGCGTCATTCACTATGTCTTTTTCCAACCAGCATTACCTATATTGTTATCATCATTATTAGCATTACAATATTCATTTGTATTATTGTCAACACTATTATCATCATCATTATTATCATTATCATTATCATGAATATCCTCCTCATCATTATTGTTATCACTATTATCATCATTATTATTATTTATCATTGTTGTCATTATCAATATTACTATCATTGTTATTTTTTGTTATAATCATCATTGTTTTCATAATTGTCATAAACATAATCAATGTCATTATCATTCCTATCATTACATCATCGACATTATTTCTCATCATACCTTGATTAAATGCACAGGAATCTTGACAATAGAATTGACAGTTGTAACATAAATATTCACATTTACAGGAAACGTGGCTCTATATATATTTCCCTGGAACATTAAGAATACAGCATTATTATATTTTACGGTAAAAAATAAGAATTTGTTACTCTTACACTCAATTGATATTAGAATTTCCATTTCTCTATTTCTCGATTTTATAAACATATTTTTATAGGCATCTGTGTCTCCGTGTATGTGTGTCTGTAGACACACACGCACACACACACACACACACACACACACACTACAATATTGTATATATATATATATATATATATATAGATATATATATATATTTATATATATATATTATTATAATATATATATATACATATGATACACACAAGCACGACCACGACACACGACACAGATATAATATATATATATATTATATATATATATATATATATAATATATATATATATATAGTAGTTATCATATATATATATCTGTCTTTAATTATATTTTTTTCTATTTCTCCTTCCGCCATATCTCTCAAAGTGCTTTTAAATTTTGTTAGCTTATATGTACCAAATTAATGGAACGAAGGACAAAAATCTTGTTTACCCGAAATTGAGGGCATCTCCTCTCCTCTCCCTCTTTCACCTCCTCCCCCCCTCCCTCCCTCCCTCGCGGTCCCTCGTCCTCTCTCTTCGCCTCTCTCACCTCCCTCCCTCCTCCGTCCTCATCCTCCCTCTTCTCTCCATTTCCATCCTCCCTCCCTGCTTCCTCCCTCCTCAAGTCCTCCCATCACTCCTCTCCCTCTCCTCTTCTCCCTCCCTCCCTCCCTCCCTCCCGTCCTCTTCCTCTCTTCTTTCTTCTCTTCTTCTCTTCCCTCCTCCCTCCCTCCCTCTCTCTCCTCCTGTCCTCTCCTCCCCTCCCTCCCTTTCCCTCCTCATCCTCCTCTTTCCTCCTACCCCAACCTCTCCGTCCTCCCCCCTTCCCCCTCCTTATTCCCTTCCTCTCCTTCGTCCATCCTCCCGCATCTCCCTTCCTCCCCTCCGTCCTCTTCCCCCTCTCCTCCCTTCCTCCATCTCCCTCCTCTCTTCTCTCCCGTCCTCTCCCTCCTCCCTCCTTCCCTCCCTCCCTCCCTCCCGTACTCTCCCTCCTCCCTCTTCCCTTCCATATATCTGCCCGAACACAACAAAAAGGACTTAACATAGCATACTCTACATCTCCATGCAATTGCAGGAAGAGAGCACCATAAAAAATCAAAATTCCTGTAGCTCAGCTTCCTTTTTCACAGACTTGAAGTAGCGCTGATCCTTAGAACAGAAAAAAAAATATTATCTCGTAATCGTACTACTTGCCGAGTGTAAAAGGCCAGCCGCGATGTTTATTATTTAGTGATTCACTTTGATAATGAGGAAAATGTTCAGAGGAGAGAGAGTGAGAGAGAGAGAGAGAGAGAGAGAGAGAGAGAGAGAGAGAGAGAGAGAGAGAGAGAGAGAGAGAGAGAGAGAGAGGTAGGAGAGAAGATTAGATTAGATAGAATATAGAGATAGAATAGATTAGATTTAGAGTGAAGATGGAAAGAGAGAGAGAGGAGAGCAGAGACAGAGAGGAGAGAGGATAAGTAGAAGAGTAGAGAGAGAAAAGGAAGAGAAGAGAAATAGAGAGAAGAAAAAGAGAAGGAGAGGAGAGAGATAGGGGAGTAGACCACAACAGAAAGAGGAGAGAACAGAGAGAGAGAGAGAGGAGAGAGAGAGAAAGAGAGAGAGAGAGAGGAGAAGAGAGAGAAGAGAGAGAGAGTGAGAAGAAAGAGAGGAGAGAGGAGCAGAGAAAGAGACAGAGAGAAGAAAGAAAATAGGAGAGAGAGAGAGAGAAAGAGAGAGAGAGAGAGTTGAACTAAGCAATGAGAGAGAGAGAGAGAGAGAGAGAGAGAGAGAAGAGAGAGAGAGAAGAGAAGGGAGTAGACACGAACAGAAATGAGAGAGAGAGAGGCAGAAGAGAGAGAGAGAGGGCGCGCTCGCCCTCGCTCGCTCCCTCGCTCTCGCTCGCGCTCGCCGGAGGTTCCCTCCCCCCTCACCCCCCCCCCCCCCTCCCCTCTTCCCGCGCTCTCCTTAAGTTCTCTCCCCCCCGCCATCTTCTCCTCTCTCTCTCTCGCTCTCTCTCTCTCTCTCTTCTCTCTCTCTCTCTCTCGCCTCGCTCGCTCTCCGCTCTCTCTCTCTCGCGCGCTCTGTCTCAGCTCTTCTCTCGGTCTCTCGCTACCTCTCTCTCTTCACGCGCGCGCTCGCTCCGTTTCTTCTCACTCCATCTCTCGCTCGCTCGCCTTTGCTGCGCCCCACCTCCCGCGCGCGCGCGAGCAGCATCCGGGCCCGCCACCTGTATGAGGGCCCAAACTACCCTACCCGCACCTGCACTCCCCCCACTGACTCCAATTTACAAGACTTACTACAAGTTACTGGTATAGCCCTGTGCAATTGATGACCCACGACTCAAGTAAATGTACATTCAATCTATAACTCTCAAACTATCTCACCCACTAACCCCACCCAACCTACCACTAAACCTGAAAATCAAAAACATCTCAAAACTACAACACAATACATCACACTCTCTCATACCTAATCCAATCTAACCCAAAACTCACTCCCACACGTTCAAACCTCCAAAATCAAAAACACTCAATCATAACACACAAACTACAAAACACACACTCCCTCCAACCCACCCACCCATCCCACCAACAAACCCCTCTCTAACACACTCCACACAAACCATATCACCATAACAAAAACACTCTTAATCAATCACAATCACTCACAGCCTACTACTAACCAACACACACTCACCACTCACAATCTCTCAACATCCCCCCCCCCCACACACACCCCCCCCCCACCCCCACTCACCCACCACCCTAATCAAACTAACTATTAACTAACTCTCACAAATCTCACACACACTCTAACTCTACACACTCGCACTAAAATATACTAATAACACACTCACACAAACACTCACCACACACACACACTCACACAAACACAAACACAAAAATATATACCCTCAATCTCTACCCACCACACCCCCACCCCCCCCCCCACACCCCCCCACACCCAACCATATAATATTTCTCCACAAACAAACTAACTCTAAAAATCACTCACCACTACACACTCACTCACACACACACAAAGATAATAAGAGAGAGACACTCACATCACACACAACACACACCCACTCACACACCACACACACCACTATACACACACACACATATAGTTGATATAACACACACACTCTCACACCACAACTCACACCACACACACTAACACACACACACACACACACACTTACACACACAAACACACACACTCACACACACAACACAACACTCACACACACCACCCACCCTCCCACCCCCCCTCAACACTCAAACACACACACACAGCACACTCATCACACACTGATAACCCACCAACACACAGGACACACACACCTTACACACACACACACACACACACACACACACACACACTAACACCAAACACAGTCAAACACTCATCTAAACCCACTCACACGACACACACACTCTCACACACACACTCACTCCACACACACACACTCACACAGCGCCACAGCTACACACACACATATATTATAGAAGAGATAGAGAGTAGAGATATAGAGATATTATTTATTATAGTAGCAAGGTGTGATTGATGTTTGTGTAGTGAGTGTGTATCCCACCCCACCCACCCCCACCCCCCACCACCCCCCCCCCCCCCACATCCACACACACACCCCCAACCCCACACACCGACACCCACAACCCCCACCCCCACACCACCCCACACACCCACCACACACACCCACCCATAAAATATATATATCAAAATCAATATAATAAACTAAAATAATTATTAAAACTAATCTATCTGAAAAAAACTAAATACCTATCTCTAAAAGCTATAAATAATAAAAACAAACTCTATCTCTGTAAATACAAATAAATATATAAATAAATAAAGATAACTATATATATCACAACTTTAACGTTAAAAACTAAACTATATATATATAAATCACACTAAATATATATAATATAAATCACAGTCATCATTACATATCCCGTCAATACACCCAAGTACAATAAATATATCCTATCTCAATCTCTATATCTATCAAAAAAAATAACTAAATATAACTCCAGCCCAATAACTAAATCAATCTATCACTCTGAATCACAGTCAATATCAATATCTAAAACAATCAATCCATAATATAATATGCATCTAATTAACTAACTAAATCAAAACTAAATATAAAAATATATCTATATCATATCAAAAGCAATAAGACTCACAACAAAAACTCTAAAAACACTCACAATACAAACCAAACTAATACAAAAAAAATATCAATAAATATACTAAAAAACAATAGAACTATATTAGAATGCTTACGCAAATAGGCCTACTTCTTTAAAAAGTTCGAAACGTCCCTTTTTCCCTTTTTCTTTCTCTCTCTTTTATTTCTGCCCCCCCCCCTTCTATTTCCCTCTCCTTCTTTCTCCATCTCTCTCTCTCTCTCTCTCTCTCTCTCTCTCTGTCATTCTCTCACCGCCCTCTCTCTCCCTCTCT
>NW_028234419.1:4741399-4746399 GCF_977035675.1 Penaeus japonicus
TCGTGTTGGCTTGAAATTCCTTGAAAGACAATATAGTAAAAACTACATACAGTACCATCTACAAAAGGCAAAGGAACTTATTAATAGATTTGTATAGTATGATACTCTTATGAACAAAATTCCATTTGATTTAGTAAAACCCAAGTAATATTCTTAAAAGACCAAAGACCAGTTAATTCATGTAAAGCGCAAGGTATGGCTGGAGCAGCTAATGGGCCTTGTACCACACTGGACTGTAGAGAAAGGGAGAAGTAGAAGAAAGAAGATATGATCATGATATGAAGATATGAGAAGAAAGACATGATGTATAAGGTAGTTTCGGTGGAGAAGATGGAGGATAGTGGAGACGGTAGCCGAGGGAGAGAAGAGGGGGAGAAGAGGAGGAGAAGGTAGCCGAGGGAGAGGAGACGTAGGTAGGAGAGAAGGAAGCCGAGGGAGGAGAGAAGGTAGCCGAGGGAGAGGAGACGTAGGTAGTAAAGTAAATAAAGGAAGAGAACAAGGTGCATTTGGAAGGAGACACCCACGATCTCGACGCACGTTATATTACGATTAAACACACTGATTGACTGTTCGTTGCTGATGCGAGACGCCCGAGGGAGTGCTACTACGCTGCTGCTTCGACGGAATATTAGTTTGCCTCCGTTTCAAACTTGTGTGTTATGAGTTCCGTAGTCAGATAAGCTGCCCACTTGACACAGAACATGGGTGTCAAATTGTTTGTGAAGTTATATTAGCATGCTGATACATTAACGTGATAATGGTGTTTAATGATGGTTATGATCGTGAAGATGGTAATCGAGAGAACTATGGCAATGATAATGAAAAATATGAAAATAATAGCAATGCTACTACTATTAATGGTAGTGGTAATAACGATCATATTTATGAGGACAATGCTATTGATCATGACAATAAAATAAAAACAAGGATAGTAATGATAGTAATCAAGATAACAACGATTATCATTATAATATTATACCAATAACAATCTAAATCTATAACCAGCATTGCTATCGTTGCCCTCATAAGTGCTACAAATATTACAGATTTATAATACTATCAAAATGCTAAATCAAACAGGAAATCAACAATTTGTATTATACTAATTGTGGAGAAAACAAACAGATATCAATTAGTACTAATGGCATCGGCTATCATAACTCTTTAAGTACTAGTTAACATAATATGATAAATCCTGTATAACTGAGAAAGGTGCAGGGGGAGAGGGGGGGGGGGACAAACAGAGAGAGCGAAAAGGAAAGACGGACAGAGACAGATGGAGAGAACGACAGCCATACAGACAGACAGACTGACAAACAGACATACAATAAGACAAAAAGCAAAAAAAGAGGGAAAAAAGAATGAGAGCGAGTGAGAGAGAGACAAAGAGATAGATAGAGAGATAGAGAGAGAGTGAGTGTGAGAGAGAGAGAAAGAGAGAGAGAGAGAGAGAGAGAGAGAGAAAAAGAGAGAGAGAGAGAGAGAGAGAGAGAGAGAGAGAGAGAGAGAGAGAGAGAGAGAGAGAGAGAGAGAGAGAGAGAGAGAGAGATAGGTAGATAGGTAGATAGACAGATAGATAGACAGAGAAAGAGAAAAATAGATAGATAGATAGATAGAGACCTCCTCAGGCCATATCTCTCTCTCGAGAGAGAGAGATATTGAGAGGGGAATCCAACCACAAATTAAAGCATTTCAGACGCGGTCGTATAATTATTCACATTATCATTTCTTTAGCAATATCCTCGTTGTTCTCATTGTTATAATGATAATTATTATTATCATTATCATCGCTATGTCAATTACTATCATTATAATGATGATGATGATCATCAGTGCCGTTTCATTGTCATTATCTTTATCATCATTATTATCAGGAAGGAGAAGAGAAAGGGGAAGAGGAAGGAAAATAGGAAAATAAAGTTACAATACAAAGAACAAGAGGAAGTAGACAAGAGAGCGAGGAGGAGGAAGAGGAAGAAGATGCGTCAGTATAAAGAGGAGTTCAGGAGAGAAACAAGAGGAAGGAGAAGAGGAAGGGTTCGAAACAAAGGGGAATAAACGACGTGAACAGGGGAGATGAAGAGAGAAAGATTCGTGATAAGGGGGATCGAAAGAGGAAGACAGGAAAGATGAAGAGATAAAGATTCGAGATAAAGGGTAAACAGAGAAGAGGAAAGATAGGACGAGTGGTGGTGGGGGAGTGTCAGGACGAGGAAGTAAATGATAGTGAAGTAAATCATAATAAAGAGGGCAGGGAGTAGGAGGGAAAGAAGAGGGTCTTGTTAGGATAAAAGGGCGTTAAGGAGATAGCTAAGGGAAGGAGGAAGGGAGGGGAGAGGGAAGGAGGAAGGGAAGGGAAAGAGAAGGAGGAAGGGAGGGGAGAAGGAAGGAGGAAGAGAGGGGAGAGGGAAGGAGGAAGGGAAGGGAAGGAGGAAGGGAAGGGGAAGGGAAAGAGGAAGGGAGGGGAGAGGGAAGGAGGAAGAGAGGGGAGAGGGAAGGAGGAAGGGAAGGGAGAGGGAAGGAGGAAGGGAAGGGAAAAGGAAGGAGGAATGAAAGGGAAGGGAAGGAGAAAGGAGAGGGAAGGAGGAAGGGAAGGGAAGGGAAGGAGGAAGGGAAGGGGAAGGGAGGGGAGAGGGAGGGAGGAAGGGAGGGGAGAGGGAAGGAGGAAGGGAAGAGGAGAGGGAAGGAGGAATAAAAGGGAAGGGAAGGGAAGGAGGAGGGGAAGGGAAAGGGAAGAAGAAAGGAGAGGGAAGGAGGAAGGGAAGGGAAGGGGAAGAGAAGGAGGAAGAGAGGGGAGAGGGAAGGAGGAGGGGAGGGGAGAGGGTAGGAGGATGGGAGGGGAGAGGGAAGGAGGAAGAGAGGGGAGAGGGTAGGAGCAAGGGAGGGGAGAGGGAAGGAGGAAGGGAAGGGAAAGGGAGGGAGGAAGGAAAAGAAAGGGAAGGGAAGGAGGAAGTGAAGGGAAAGGGAAGGGAAAGAGAAGGAGGAAGGGAAGGGGAAGGGAAGGAGGAAGGGAGGGAAGAGGGAAGGAGGAAGGGGAAGGGAAGGAGGAAGGGAAAGGGAAGGAGGAAGGGAAAGGGAAGGAGGAGGGAAGGAAGGAAGGAAGGGGATGTGTCATGATAAAGGGAAATATTTACCAAGGGGATGGAGGAGGGAGGAGAAAGCAGAGGTTTCAGTATAAAGGAGAATAAAGGAGGCATGCAGGGAAAGGAGAGGAAGAGAGAAAAAGAGGAATGGAACGAGAGGTCCAGAGAGAGTTCACTATAATGGAAAGTAAAAATCAAAAAGAATGATAACGAAAATGAAGAGTAGCAGGAAGGAAAAAGGATTTGTGTCAGTATAGAAGAGACCAAAGGAAGGAGAAAAGGTGAGTCAGTATAGACAGGAGTATAGGGAAGTGTGTTTCAGCAAACGGGAGAGAAAAATCGAGTGTTTCAATACAGAGTGAAGCAAGATATGTATCTGTACAGAAGGGGGGGGGGGGTGGAAAAGGGCGTGTATCAGTACAAAAGGGTAATGAAATGTGTTAACAAAGAAGGGAGCAAAAGAGCACAGGAAGGGGGAAGGGAGTAAATCAGTAGAAAAAGGGAGCGAAGGAAGTCATCACGTCCTGCTAGCGAAGGCGAGGGAGAAGAAGGAGGAGGAAGAGGGAGCGTTACGTCGGCCACACAGCTCCCCCGAGAGTCGTTACTCGGAATCTCGCTAACCTAACCACATCAAGGGGAGGCTTGCTGATCCGCTAAAGGAGTCATGAGGGGAAGCTACTTTCGAGTCCTTTGGGGCGGGAGAGTGGATAGATATAGGAGGCGAGGAGGAGGAGACTATAATCCTTAGTGTTGTAGGATGCGTAGGAGGGGAGAGGAGGGGAGGGGGGAGGGGTAGATTTTGATTTAGAGAGTGTGGTGAGAGAGACTGATCGAAAGGATTTTTCTTTCTTTTTTTTATCTTTCCTTTCTTTCTCTTTCTCTCTCTCACACACTCTGTCTTTGTCTATGTCTGTCTCTCTTCTCCCTCTCTGTCTCTCTATCTCTCTCTTTCGTTCATATGAAGAAGAAGAAGAAGAAAAAAAAAAACTCATTTCCGACAGAAACGACCACCAAGTTCGTTCAATGACGCGACAACAATGTTTCGAAACAACAACAACAACAACAAAAAACGCGTTTCCACTTAAGAAACTTAAAGTAACTTTACGCGGAACGCTGATTGGATGTTAAAACAACAAACACACCCACATACATGAAAATGAACAGTAACACATATACAGAGATTGAGAGAGAGAGAGAGAGAGAGAGAGAGAGAGAGAGAGAGAGAGAGAGAGAGAGAGAGAGAGAGAGAGAGAGAGAGAGAGAGAGAGAGAGAGAGAGAGAGAGAGAGAGAGAGAGAGAGAGAGAGAGAGAGAGAGAGAGAGAGAGAGAGAGAGAGGCCCATACACGGTAACTGGCTAATGTCTAACAACGCTAATTGGCTACTGTAGTCCGCGTCTCCCATTGGTCGATTCAAAACCGAAGCAAATCGGGTGAGTGGCCTGTTTTTATGCAAATGAAGCTACATTTTCGCCGATATTGTCGTAGAAGAAAAGCCGCTGGTTTTGATGAGAAAGAGTGATATATCGTATCATTCATTTTTGCTAAGCATTAGGTCGTTTTTTTATTCGTATTTTCCCCCTTTTAACTTCCTCATTCGCTACTTATTTTCTCTCGCCCCCTTTCTTTTATGCATTCTTTCTCCAGTCTCTCTCTCTCTCTCCTCTCTCTTTCTCTCTCTCTCTCTCTTCGACGCAAATGTCGTCACGGCAGCTCCCCCCCTTCCCTTCCCTTCCCTTCCCTTCCCTTCCCTTCTCCATGCCCAGACGCAACAAGGGATTCATCTTTTTTAGGTATATGTCTCCCTCTCTCTTTCTTTCTCTATCATTCTCACTCTCCCTTTGTCTCTGTATCTCTATATCTTTCTCTTTCACTCTCATTCCCTCTCTGTCTCTGTCTCTTCTATCTTCCGCCCCCCCT
>NW_028234419.1:4771399-4776399 GCF_977035675.1 Penaeus japonicus
GGGGGGGAGGCAGAAGGAAGGAGGCAGAGGATGGATGGGATGGGATGGGGGTGGGGGGTTTAGGAGGGGGGGAGGGAGAGGATGGATGGGATGGGGGTGGGGGTTTAGGAGGGGGGAGGGAGGGAGGGGGAGGATGGATATGGGGGATTAGGTGAGAGGGAGGAGGAGGGTGGGGAGGGGAGAAAGAGGGATGAGGGAAAAGAGAGAGACAGAGACATACAGATAGAAAGAGGGGGGAGAAGAGAGAGAGGAAGAAATATATAGAGAGACAGAGACATACAGACAGAAAGAGGGGGAAGAAGAGAGAGAGGAAGAAATAAAGAGAGAGACAGAGACATACAGACAGAAAGAGGGGGAAGAAGAGAGAGAGAAAGAAAAAGAGAGAGAGAGAGCAAACAGAGTGGCAATACATATAAAGAAGAGCAAATGAGAGCTGATTAACTGCAGTCCAACAGTTTCGCTGCTCCCTCTCTCTCTCTCTCGAGAGAGAGAGAGGTGAGAAAAAAAAAGAAAGAAAGAAAGGGGGGAGAAGAAGGAGAAGAGAATAGACGAACTTATAAACAGACCGATAATGAGAGACGTAATATCAAGAAATGGAAATAGAAGTAAGGTGATGTAAGAATAAAGGAAAGAAGAGAAAAAAAAGAGAAAAGGTCGAAAGACTAGAAATAAATTGAGATTTAACTTTTATTTTTGTTTTCTATTTGAAAATAGAATCAAACAGGGAAGAGATAAAGGTGTAATATGGAAAGCAATAGAAAGTGGAAATATGAAATATATATTAAAAGAAACTGAAATGAATCATGATATAGAAAGAAATAAAGATACAGAGACAGACAAAGGCAAAGGAAGAGAGGAGCCCCATGATTCATGCCTTTGTGATAACCGAGGGAGGCAGGAATGGAGGAGGAGGTGTGAGAAGAGAGAGAGACAGCGAGGGCGGGGGGGGGGGGGGGGGGGGGGGAAAGGAAGGGAGGGGGAGAGAGAAGGAGGGAAGGTTGGAGGGAGGGAGGGAAGAAGGGAGAGAAGGTGGGTGGGAGGGTGGGAGGGAGGGAGAGAGTGGAAAGTGGGAAAGAAAGAAGGAGAGGGAGAAGAGGGAGGGACGGAAGGTTGGAGAGAGGGAAAGAAAGAGGGAGGAAGGGGGAGAAGGAGGGAGAAAGGGAAGGAAACAGGGAAAGAGGGGGGAAGGTAGGGTGGAGGGAAAGAGTGAGGAAGAAAAGGAGGAAAAGAGGGAGAGGGAAGGGGGAGGGAGGGAGGGAACAAGATAAATGGGGATGGAGGAAGGAAAATGAAAAGGAGGGAAGGAGTGAGAAAAGAAGGAAAAAGGAAAGAAGTAATAGATAGGGAAAAAGGGAAGTCTAGAAAGAAAGAGAGAGAGAGAGAGAGAGAGAGAGAGAGAGAGAGAGAGAGTGGAAGGAGGTGAAGAATAGGTGAGAGACATGGTACTGAAAGTGGCAATGACTCTGTAAAAGTAAAAAGGAGAGAGAGAAAAAAAAGAAAAAGAAATATATATATATATCAAAATAGATAATTTTCTAGTAAGGAAAAAAGATCTAACGAAGGAGCCAAGGCAACATTGTGAACTGGAGGAGCATGAGGAGGAACTAGAGGAGGAGGTGGAAGAGCAGGAGGAAAAGAAGGAAGAAAAAGAGCTGGAGGACCAAGGAGGAGAGAGGAAGAGGACAAAAAGTTTTGGTAGACGGAAGTGGAGGAGCAGGAAGAGGAAGGAATAGGGAGGATGATGATGAAAGCTGGAGGAGGACTTAGAGGAGGAAGATGCAGAAAGAAGACCTAAAGCAGAAGGAGAAGGAAAACCTAAAAAAGAGGAAGAAGCAGGAGGAAGATCTAAAGCAGAGGAAGCAGAAGCAGAGAAAAAAACTAAAACAGAAGCAGAGAAAAGACCTAAAGCAGAAGAAGCAAAAGGAAGACCAAAAGCAGAAGCAGAAGGAAGACCAAAAGCAGAAGCAGAAGGAAGACCTAAATAGAAGCAGAAAAAAGACCTAAAGCAGAGGCAGAAGGCAGACCATAAGCAGAAGAAGAAGCAGAAGGTAGACCTAAAGCAGAAGCAGCAGGAAGACCTAAAGCAGAATAAGAATCCGGAAGAAGGCCCTTGGTAGGAGGAGAAGCCGAAGGAAGAGGTGTGGGAAGAGGAGCACAAGCCATGAGAAGTGAATTATCACGGACGAACAGCTGGCCGGGGACTCGTGCACCGAGAGTAACAGCTGCACCAGAACGATCTTTATATCCGGAGGTCGCTCTTGAAGTGGCCCACGAGGTGATGCTGAGATATGCTTGCTCTTTACGCTTGCTCTTTATGCTTTATGCTTTCATTTTGATGCTTTCTCGTTTATGCTTTCTTTTATATTGAGAAAGAGAGGGAGTGAGATAGATAGATAGATAGATAGAGAGAGAGAGACACCTAGAGTGTAACATTGTCATATCTATTTGTATTTACATCTTATGTTTGCTGTCATTGGTATAGTGTTCATTGAAAATTATTTTCATAAGTATCATTTCGCTTTTGCATTCCATGTAATGTATTCATCAGTATAATTTGTATCTTTCGTGTCATTCTATTTGTTATATATCTTACCACATACACATATACATACATACATACATACATATGTATATATATATATATATATATATATATATATATATATATATATATATATATATATATATATATGTATGTATGTATGTATGTATACATACGCTCGTTGCCTCACATATCTGTTTACCTCTCTCTTACTGTCACATCAGACATACCAGTATTGCTGTGTCTTTCATTTTGCAAGAATTATGTGCAAACGCAACACTCCCTTTTTCACGTTACAATGTCACACACGTGGTTCTCACATATCCTCAGACAAATCATTCATTATGGCAGAGAGTCTTCTCTCGGGGAGCAGAGGAGCAACATCTCACTCCCCCTCGGAGGAGCAGCCCTCACTACAGCACTACTCTATTAGAGCTCAAGCAGTAAAATTAAGAAAGCTATTTCGGCTATGTTTTGCATACCCTAAGCCACGCAGACCTTTCTACAGAGAATGAGAGAGAGAGAGAGAGAGAGAGAGAGAGAGAGAGAGAGAGAGAGAGAGAGAGAGAGAGAGAGAGAGAGAGAGAGAGAGAGAGAGAGAGAGAGAGAGAGAGAGAGAGAGAGAGAGAAGGGAGAGAGAGATGAGAGAGAGCGAGAGGAGAGAGAGAGGAGAGAGAGGAGAGAGAGGAGAAGAGAGAGAGAGAGAGAGAGAGAGAGAAAACTAGAGAGAGCGAGGAAGAGAGAGAGAGAGAGAGAGAGAGAGAGAGAGAGAGAGAGAGAGAGAGAGAGAGAGAGAGAGAGCGAGAGCGAGAGAATGAGAAAGAGAGAAAGAGAGAGAGAGAGAACGAGAGAGAGAGAGGGAGCGAGAGCGAGAGAGGAAGAGAGATAGAGAGCGAAAGACCTAGAGAGCTAGAGAGAGAGAGAGAGAGAGGGAGCGAGAGCGAGAGAGGAAGAGAGATAGAGAGCGAAAGACCTAGAGAGCTAGAGAGAGAGAGAGAGAGAGAGAGAGAGAGAGAGAGAGAGAGAGAGAGAGAGAGAGAGAGAGAGAGAGAGAGAGAGAGAGAGAGCGAGGGAGAGAGAGAGAGAGAGAGAGAGAGAGAGAGAGAGAGAGAGAGAGAACGAGAGAGAGAGAGGGAACGAGAGCGAGAGAGGAAGAGAGAGAGAGAGAGAGAGACCTAGAGATCTAGAGAGAGAGAGAGCGAGAGAACGAGAAAGAGAGAGAGAGAGAGAGAGAGAGAGAGAGAGAGAGAGAGAGAGAGAGAGAGAGAGAGAAAGAGAGAGAGAGAGAGAACGAGAGAGAGAGAGCGAGAGAGAGAGAGAGAGAGAGAGAGAGAGAGAGAGAGAGAGAGAGAGAGAGAGAGAGAGAGAGCGAGAGAACGAGAGAGAGAGATCTAGAGAGCTAGAGCGAGAGAGAGAGAGAGCGAGAGGGCATCCCGCGGGTTATCTCCCCCGTTGCTCCATTCACAAGAACCGCATCTATTATCAGCCAAAATGAAGAGCAGGCTTTCCACTCCTCTCCCTCACTTCAGGGGAGGGTAAGGATTATCTGCGGGGAATTCAGGATGCAGGATTTAACCCCTGCAGTGGAAGGAGTGAAAGGAATATGAATTCTGGGAAGCTTTGCTAGCCCCTAAATCTTTATTCTATATAAAATGTGCGTGGATTATCTGAGTAGAATCGGTCCCATATGCATAATGTAGAATACGGTCAATTTGTCGTAAAAGGAAGCTTAATGCAAAACGGCGTTGTCATAAAATCTAGATTCCAGACTCATCTTTATCCTTATTTGGACAATAATTTCTACGAAGAGCAATTAATGATAACATATGGAAGTATGACAGTCCTATTATGAATGACAAATTTTTAGTTACTTGCCATTATTCCGACAGATAATTCACCAAAATTATTTTATCGCAGAGAGTACAAAGTAATCAAACAAATATATTCTGATATCAAGATTAGCAACGATATCATTCATAAATACACGTATGTAGGAGCATGACTAAATGTGCAGGTGAAAGCTAGCAGACTGAAAAAAAAAATCCTACATCAACGTGTACATTAGAGCTGTAATCAAACGAAAGGTAACTAATATACAAATACGATGACATTGGTTGTAAAATCAATAAGAAATGAAACAGATAAAACATAAAAAGGGGAAAAAAGCAAACATGAAAAATAATAACAAAGATTACAATGGGAAATATGAATCTACATGTAATCCCCTATAAATATTGTTTGTCATACAAATCTGAAAATGGAACGTTGCAAAAGAAAATTATCAGACACAATTTCGAAAATTTTCATGAAATAAACTGGCGGATGACAGGACTGCCTTCCTCTGTAATCTGTTGATCCCGAGCGGAGAGGAAGGGCGTTTCAGCTCGAAAAAAATCATTGTTGTTAAGTCGTGCATACATGAATATAAACATATGAATACAGACATTAAAGCACAGAT
>NW_028234419.1:4811399-4813899 GCF_977035675.1 Penaeus japonicus
CTTAGCATCCCTCCTAGTTTTTCTTCTTTCTATTTTTTTCCTTCATTTATTTTATTTTTTCATTTCCACCCTTCCTTCCTTTATCTTCTTCTTTTTCGTCTCCTCTTCCGTTATTCTTCTCTTCTTCTTCCTCTTTCTCTTCGTTCCTCCCTTCATATCCTCCGTTCTTATCTTTCTCAGAAAGAGTGTTTGCTTGCTACAAGATAACTCTTTGTTGACACCTTCATTTTTTTTTCTTTTCTGTTTACTCCCACCCCTGCCCTCTTCGTCCCCCCTTCTCTCTCCTTTATTATCCTCTTCCTCTTCCTCTCCTCTTCCTCTTCCTCTGTCTCTTCTCCTTTATTCGTAGCCTCCTTTAACAGAGGGAGGTTTCATTATCATTCTCTCCCCTTTTCCTTTATATCCTCCTTCCATCCCTTTATCTTCTTCTTATTTTCCTCCACTCCCGTTATTCTCCTCCTCTTCTTCCTCTTTCCTTTATCTCCTCCGCGTTCAATTAATTCCCAGATTTCTAAAACGCACCGAGGATTTGTCTGTTTTTATCTATTTATTTACATCCCCTCTCCATTCCCATATTTTCCTTATTTCTATCCTTTATTCTGGTCTTCTTTTTCTTCCTTCTCTCCCCTTTCATTTTCCCCTTTATCTCCTCTTTCTTCTGTCCCTGTATCCGCCTCGTCTTTCTCTCCTCACCATTTATTCTTCTCTTTTTCTTCTTCCCTTCTTCTTATCGCCAGACTCTAAAACACCCAGCGGGTATTTCCTGCTGTAAAATCAATCTGTATTTCCACCCTTTTACCTTTCCATTTTCTTCCTCCCATTTTCCTCTTCCTCTTTTCTCCCATTATTCTCCTCTCCTCTTCCTCTCACCTCCTCCGCCTGCCTTTTATTCCCAGAGCTCGAAACATCCGCCGATTGAAATCAAACTGTATTTTCGCCCTTTCTCATTCCTTTTATCCTCTTCCTCATCTTCTCCCTCCCTTTACCCTCTCTTCCTCATCATATCCCTCCTGATCTTCTCTCCTCCTCCTCCTCTTCCTCTCACCTCCTCCTCCTCCTCCTCCCCCTTCTTCCCAGAGTTCGAAAACCCAGCGAGTGCTTGTCTGCTGTAAAATCGTTCTGCCAATCAAAACTATCTCTTACGAAAGCCGACCCCGAGAGCCTGTCCGGAGCAGCTGTTATTAACTGACATTTCTTTCCATTCCCTTTATCATCTGGTTTGTTCTTTCTTTCATTTCGCAAGCGCGTTCTTCTTTGGACCCGAAAAAAAAACAAAACATTTTGACGGTATTTGGGGATTTAGACAAGGGTGTATTGGAGTGTACTTATGATGCTGTGTGTGTGTGTTTTTGATTGTGTGTATTTGATTGTGTGTGTGTGTTTGTGTGTGTGTGTGTGTGTGTGTGTACGTTTGTGAGGGGGGGGGCGAAAGAGAGAAAGAGAGAGAGAGAGAGAGAGAGAGAGAGAGAGAGAGAGAGAGAGAGAGAGAGAGAGAGAGAGAGAGAGAGAGAGAGAGAGAGAGAGAGAGAGAGAGAGAGAGAGAAAGAGAATGAGAGATGAATAGATAGATAGATATAGAAAAAAATGAAGAAAAAAAATGAAAAAGGAGGAGTGTGAGTGGGGAAGTAGAGAGTGAAAGAGAAAGATTGCGAGAGCATTATCAGCTCAACAGACATTCTTTTCCTCACTCTTTTGAAACATCGTATTTTAATCTAACCAATGCTCTTTGATTCGAGCTCATTCCTAGCTCTTGGATCACATTCATATATCGACATATAAGGACATGTCCAACAAACATTCCAATTTAAAAGAAAAATCAAAATGAAAGCCTTTCCATCATCTGATATTCCTAGAAAGCTTTCAACTGATAGTCCATGTTTCTCTACCTCCCCCCCCCCCCCCTCCCCACCTACCCACTATCTACCTAATCCATTCACTACCTCATCCCCCCCCCCCATCCCCACCCTCCTCCCACGTCTGAACTTCAAGTTAGGTTGGGTAAAGTGGGGATTTTTTTTTCTTTTTTGTATGCGAGGTAAATCCTCAACTTTCTTTTCCTTTTTTTTATGTTAGGCAACAGCTTCGTATGTGAAAGCGGGAGGGCCTGTCCATAGAATATTTCAAAAGGATTTTCACGATCCCTTGTAAGTGTATCTTACGGTGTATGAACTCTGCAAATGCTTTCTTTCTCACTCTATTTCATAATAAGTTCTCCTCCCCCTGAGATGTAAGATGAAAAGATAAAATTGATGAATGATTACGTTACGTAAATAAAATGATGCCAAAATTCAGAATTGAAAAGAGGCAAGACGGTCTTGGACTCCGTTATTAATTCTTCAAATATGCATGAAACTCTAATGCTCAAAAGAAATAATGTGAAAGAAAGATCGTCAGATTAATATTGTTATTACTTTTTATTTATTTTACATTTTCTCTGTGAATGTCAAAATATCAGAAAACCATTATAGTATGCATTGAAATATGAAATAATTTTCCATGA
>NW_028234419.1:4836399-4838899 GCF_977035675.1 Penaeus japonicus
AATCCGTCCCTTTGACCTTTCTCAGTTGGGATGAATTTGCATATATCCATGTTAGTATATGTATGCCGGATATGGATATATTTATGTGTGTGTGTAAGAGAGAGATGCATACAAAGAGAGAGAGAGAGAGAGAGAGAGAGAGAGAGAGAGAGAGAGAGAGAGAGAGAGAGAGAGAGAGAGAGAGAGAGAGAGAGAGGAGAGAGGAGAGAGAGAGAGGAGAGAGGGAGAGAGAGAGGGAGAGAGAGAGAGAGAGAGAGAGAGAGAGAGAGAGAGAGAGAGAGAGAGAGAGAGAGAGAGAGAGAGAGAGAGAGAGAGAGAGAGAGAGAGAGAGAATGAGAGAGAGAGAGAGAGAGAGAGAGAGGAGAGAGGAGAGAGAGAGAGAGAGAGAGAGAGAGAGAGAGAGAGAGAGAGAGAGAGAGAGAGAGAGAGAGAGAGAGAGAGAGAGAGAGAGAGAGAGAAAGAAAGAGAGAGAGAGAGAGAATTATATGGGGAGGATATAGAGGTAGTCAGGAATAGGTAACAAAAAAAAAAGCATGAATGCATGCTTTTTCCTCATGTTCCCCTTCTGCCCTTTGTCGCTTCCCTCATTTAACTGCCTATGTTTCCTATTGTTGCTTGATAAAACCCTTGATAAATTAAATCGACGACATAACATAGGTGTTTATCAATTTTAAAAAGATTATATCTAAGCGCCTGAAAATCCATTCAGTTTGTTTAAGTTTATTCAAGATCCTTTAGATTATCAAAGCATCCAAAAGAGATTAGACAAAGGATAACTATAGAAATGAAAACAATGCTACACAGCAAAGTCCCAAACCGAAGCGCAAAGAACTCTACGGTAAAGACCCCATCTCTTCGCAACGTCACTCAGAAAGAACTGGTTCTCGTCAACTTTAAATCCGGCTTGCTTTAAAATCATCTGTTAGAGGGGATACCGAAATGAAAGTGAAACAGAGAACTCATTCCGTAGAGTACAACCCTCTGAAAAAAGGGGCATATTTTTCGTACGGCCCCCATTATTCGTAAGCCATTTGCGTTTATCAGGATGAAGTTCCATTAAAAAGGGATTTTTGTCGTCATTAATTATGTAATTTTGTTTAACCTCGTCCTACCCTAATTTTCGTTTTGGTTATACGTATGTCCAGAGTTTAAACATTTATTCAAAACAGATATGCAGTGCCACCACTGGGCCAATTGCTGTGAAACGCAAAACGGTCTTTGAGGTTATGCTCCGGTGGGCTTATTTGGAGCTACATTACAGTAGGTTTCTGTAACACTGACTCCGCCCCTTTGTGGCGTAGGTAGTACTCAGTCAATAGTTACTCTTGGAAATAGCTCATTTGGCATCGAGCCTGTCCGAGCTCGTGAGTTTCCACTGACGCCTGGCGGTCACCTGCTGTGGTCGGGCACAAGTAAGGATCAAGCTCAGGTCGAGTCAGGTAAGGACCAAGCTCTGGTCGTTGGCACCCTATCACGAGTCAACACTCGTTGACACAAGTCCAACGAAGCATCTGCTTATCCTGATCAGCAATGAGAAGCATAACTTCATGTGTATTTCCATTCCGGTTATTGGTATCATCATTTCCATTTATTATTATCGTTATCATAATAAAACAAAAGTAGAAAAATATACCACTATTGCAACTACTAAATGATACTAACATTGATGATGATGAAATTATAGTACTATTAATATTACTCTTACCAATGATAATACTAATAGTAGTAGTATTAGTAATAATGATAATGATAAAAGTAGTTATTATTGTTGTTATCCTTATCATTATTGTTATTTCTACAATATTTTTACAATTACACACACACTCAAACACACATATGCACGTGCACATAAACCCACACACGCACAGGAGAGAGAGAGTGAGTGAGTGAATGAGTGAGAGGGAGAGAGAGAGAGAAAGAAAGAGAGAGAGAGAGAGAGAGAGAGAGAGAGAGAGAGAGAGAGAGAGAGAGAGTGAGTGAATGAGTGAGAGGGAGAGAGAGAGAGAGAGAGAGAGAGAGAGAGAGAGAGAGAGAGAGAGAGAGAGAGAGAGAGAGAGAGAGAGAGAGAAAGAAAGAAAGAGAGAGAGAGCGCACGCGAGAGAGAGAGAGAGAGAGAGAGAGAGAGAGAGCGAAACCACTGCATGGTACAAAAGAACGCAGAAAAGAATGTCTCTCATACAAGCCAAACGTCCACCTGGGATTCATTGCAACATGTTGGAATTTAATACAATACGATGCAGGGTTTCCCCAGTCTGCGTTTGATTGTCTGCCTTTGAGCCAATACTGTTGCTACCCCCTCCCCCTCCCCCACCCCCTCCCCTACCCCCGTCCTTAACTCCCAACTCACTTTCTTCCTTCTCAAGTACCTTAAAAAAAAGAACGAAAGAAAGAAATATACTGTAATAGACTACTAACCAGATAAACAGGTACTTAGGTGTTCAGACTCACTGAGTAATAGAAAAGAAACAGGTGGACAGACAAATTGATTCTAAGAGAATGA
>NW_028234419.1:4843899-4846399 GCF_977035675.1 Penaeus japonicus
AAAAGAGGTGATGGAGGGGGGAGAAGAGAAGTGTAACGAAGAGAGAAGTGAAGGGAAAGAGGGAAGAGGGGAGAGGAGAGACGTGAAAGGGAGAGATGAGATGGCAAGAGAAGAGAGAGGTGATGGAGAGGGGAGAGGAGAAGTGTAACGAAGAGATAAGGGAAGGGGAAGAGAGGAGAGGGGAGAGGAGAGACGTGAAAGGGAGAGATGAGATGGCAAGAGAAAAAAGAGGTGATGGAGGGGGGAGAGGAGAAGTGTAACGAAGAGAGAAGTGAAGGGGAAGAGAGGAGAGGGGAGAGAAAAGAAGTGAAAGGGAGAAATGAGATGGCAAGAGAAGAGAGTGGTGATGGAGAGGGGAGAGGAGAAGTGTAACGAAGAGAGAAGTGAAGGGGAAGAGAGGAGAGGGGAGAGGAAAGAAGTGAAAGGGAGAGATGAGATGGCAAGAGAAAAAAGAGGTGATGGAGGGGGGAGAGGAGAAGTGTAACGAAGAGAGAAGTGAAGGGGAAGAGGGGAGAGGAAAGAAGTGAAAGGGAGAGATGAGATGGCAAGAGATTATAAAGGAGAGGAGAAGTGTGAAGAGGGGTGAAGTGAGGGGGGGAGAGGAGAGTAGCGAAGGGGGTTAAGGCAAAAAGAAGGAAGGAGAAAGTGAAGGTAAAAATAAAAGGGCAGATGGGGGGAGAGAACAGGAATCGAAATTGGAGATCTGTGATGGGAGGAAGGAGGGAAGACGGGGGAAATGACGAAAGAGAAGGAGGAAATGAGATCAGAGAATAGAAAGGGAAAGGAGAAGATGACATGAGAGGAGAGAGTTGGGGAAGAGAGAAAAGCGAAGAGGTCGAATTAAAATGAGAGGTGAGATGACGTGAAATAGGGGAGAAAATTGAGGGAGAAGAAAGGAGGGAGGATAAGAGAAGGAGAACAAAGAGAGAAGGGGAATGAAGAAAGAGAGGGGAAAGAGAAAGGAGAAGAGATAAGGAAATGGGAATGAAGAGAGAGAGAGGGGTGGGGGGGAGGCGATAAGAGAATGAGAATGAAGAGAGAGAAGGAGAGTAAAGAGAGAGAGGAGAGAGAGAAGGGGAAGGAAGAGAGAGATGATAGAAAGAAGGGGAATGAAGAGAGAGAGAGGGGAGAGATAAGGGAAGCGAAAGCAATAGAGAGAGAGAGAGGGGAGGTAGATGATAAGAGAGTGAGAATGAAGAGAGAGAGGAGAGAGAGAAGGAGCATAAAGAGAGAGAGGAGAGATAGAAGGGAAAGGAAGAGAGAGGATAGAAAGAAGGAGAATGAAGAGAGAGAGGGTGAGAGAGAAGGGAGAAGAGATAACGGAAGGGGAATGAAGAGAGAAAGGGGGAGAGATAATGGATAAGAGAGGGAGAATGAAGAGAGAAAGGAGAGAAAGAAAGAGAATGAAAAGAGAGAGAGGGGAGAAAGAAGGGATAAGAGAAGGGGAATTAAGAGAGAGAGGAGAGAGAGAAGGGGAAGGAAGAGAAAGAGGAGAGAAAGAAGGGGAATAAAGAGAGAGAGGGGAGAAAGAGAATGGAGAAGAGATAAGTGAAGGGGAATGAAGAGAGAGAGAATGAAGAGAGAGAGAATGAAGAGAGAGAGAATGAAGAAAGAGAGAATGAAGAGAGAGAGAATGAAGAGAGAGAGAGGGAAGAGAGAGAGAATGAAGAGAGAGAGAGAAGGCAGAGAGAGAGAATGAAGAGAGAGAGAGAAGGAAGAGAGAGAATGAAGAGAGAGAGAATGAAGAGAGAGAGAATGAAGAGAGAGAGAAGGAAGAGAGAGAGGAGGAAGAGAGAGAGGAGGGGAGGGGGAAGGAGAAGCAGGTGAGTATCCAGAGGATCAACAAGTCGCCAAGTTTACCTGTGTGGATGAGAAGGCAAGGAGACGTTCGCAGCTTCTCTTCGTAGACATCGAAACTAAAAGATTTTAGTCAGCGTTGACCTTCGTTGTGTTTCGTTTTCTTTCGTGATGTACAGTTGGTCATTATCGGATTATTTTGTGCTTCGTCTATTTTTTTTTTTTTTTTTTTTTTTTTTCTCTTTCTTCAGATGCAAAAGACAACACTCACTGTCAAGAAAGGCATTTCGAGGTGAAAAATGCACTCAAAGAAACAAAAAACAAACAAATAAAAAAAATAATTTACACGGTTTCCACAGATCAGTTACAAATCAGTCACAAAAGCAAACAAAGAATAAAGACATCCCGAACTAAACAAAAAAACAAAGGAAAAGAAAAACCACGTTTCATCTTCATTGACCCGGTCCCAAAATAAAATTTAAAAAAACGAAATGGAAAAAAAAAGGAACAGGCAAACAAAAACAATAAATGAAGATCCCGATCGCACGGAACCCGAAGGAGGCCAGCCGAAGGCGGCGGCGGGAGGAGTCGACGGCAGGAGGTGCTCACGTGCGCGCTATCCGGCGGCCGAGGGAGGTCTGAGGCGCCGAGGCGTTCGGACTGTGACCTGCCCAGCGCCCTCGCTCGCTCGCTCGCACGCCCG
>NW_028234419.1:4878899-4886399 GCF_977035675.1 Penaeus japonicus
TCATCATCGTCATCATAAACATCACCATCATCATTATCATCATCATCATCATCACCACCACCAACACCATCATCATCACCACCATCATCATCTTTATCATCACCATCTTCATCCTCATCATCATCACTATCACTATTTCCATCACCATTTTCCTCATCATCTTCACCATCATCACCCTCATTATTCTTAGTCTCATTCTTAGGAGAGTCTCGCTCCGTCGTCTCCCTGCGACCGCCAGCATCACAGCGGACTTACACGCGTTGCCAAGACGTGGTCGATCGATCTACGAGGCTGTAAACAAGAGGGAAACAATCATCTTTTTCTGAAGTTATATTGGAGTGCGATTTACTTGCTGTATATTGAGTAACAAGAAGTATTTTTTTTCTTCTGATTTGTGACATCTCTGAATCGTCATTGTTTGATGTATTATCATTCTTAGAAGTTCTTATATTGTCAATTTGGATGTAATTTCTGCAGTCATGTTTTATGACATACAGTGTACCAGAAATCAGATATCTATCATTTTTATTCATTAGTACAATTGGTCAATATGGTTATGAACGTGTTTGGAATATTCATATTATTAGCAATTATTGATACTGATTATGGGCAACGTAGGAAATGTGAATGGATTGCAATGATATAAAAGTGCAGGAACAGATATATATGTTTTTTTTTTCTTTTTTTTTTTATCAGTATCTATCAGTATTGCCACTTGATATCATAGTTCTTTAAAAGTACTAATTTAATATTATATAGAAAAGAATTTAGTGACTATCATCAAGAAGGAATTCCACTAAATATTATTTAGAAAGAGAGTTACACTTTGTCATGAAATATTTATTGAATAGAACTAGAAAAAAAGCATTAAGCGAAAACTATATACAAAGATTTATAGTAAATCATCTGGATATTTATTTACAGAATGTTTTCTAGAAAGATGTTTATTGAAAATTACTTAGAAAAAGGTTTATTGAATACCAATGTGATAGTGATTTAATGAATATCACCCAGAAAGAGATTTATCGTAGAGTATCTAGAAAGATTCCCTGAATGTTAATTAGACAGTGATTGATAGAAGGGTCTCGAGGGCCACTGCTAGCTCGTGTTCTCCCTTATGAAATGTTTAGATACAGAGTCTGTCAATAAGGAAGTGTGTGCATTGAATAAACAGTTTTTTTTTCTTTTTTTTAATGCAGTGAAACAGATGAATCCAGGATGAGCATAAACCTTATTCAAGACCATCAATACACTTTATCGCTTCTGGTCGAAACCTTTACTGTTTACATCGTTAAATGACATAGTATTTATTTTATTAAACCTGTCATGATTCTTCAGTTAGACTTTTGATCATCGTTGCTATTACCATCATCATTAATGTAATTATCCTCATTATTGTTATTATTAATATCATTATCAATGTAGTTGTTGTTGCTTTGTTGTTCTTCTTTTATGGGCCATGTTATTATCATGATCATTATTGTTGTTGTTATCCTTGTTATCATCATTATTATCATTATCGTTGTTATCAGTATCATTGTCATTATCATCATTAGTTTTGTTATCATTATCATTACCGTTATTATCATTATCATCATTATATCATTATTGTTCTTGTTGTTCATTAGTATCATCATTACCATTTGTAAAAATATTCCAATATAAAGTAATAAGAGAAGACTTTTCATTATTCTAGTTAACTATTAACATATGATAAACTTTGAAACAAAACGAAAGTGAATGAAATGAGGGAATCATACGCAACTACGCGTATGGCTGGGCTGCGAAACAAACAAGTGCATAGACAGTTTGAGTAAATTTTCATATTCCTATATATACATATATAAACGGAATAGTTGGAGGTCGTTATGAAGAAAGAAATATTAATGGTTGATACAAATTAATGTATTAGTATGTTGATATTTATTTTTTTAGTTTTGAGCGAGTGTTTGTGACGTAAGCGAGGTGACGTTGGAGCAAGCAACGCATTCCTCGCTCTTGACGCTCCTGCCTTCATGCCGGTGTCACGAGTCACGGCTTCCGAGTGGAGTGAGATCGCCCCGCAACCACCCGAGACATCGCACGCTGAGTCTGCGGCAACCGCTTGGGGAGACAGATCTCAGGCCTAGTTCAGTGACCGTGCAGAGACATTAATAAATCAAAGATTAATTATCGGTGTTTATCTCCATTCCTGCTAAGATTGTTACATCCCATGCCTCACATAGTCGTCTCAATTAATTAAGAGCAAAGAACCGCTTAACATTTTGGCGCCCGAACAGGGACGACTGAGAGTGCATGTGTAGCATATTTTAGCAAAATGGAGACCGAGAAGCTGCATCAGATTGGGAAAGATATCGGCTTGACCGGAGCTGACCTTGCCCAATTTATTAAGGAGGGAATTCAGTATGAGCGGGAGAAAGAAACTGCTGCTCGAGAGGAAAGAAAGGAAGAAAGAGCGTGGAAGCAAGAGGAACTGAAGGCACAAGAAGCAAAGGTACAAGCAGAGGTTAGAAGAGAAGAGTTAAAACTCCGCCAGATGGAGTTGAAAAAGGAATCGGTCGAAGAGAAGTCGTCGGAGAGCGAGCACAATGTCAAGGTAAGGTATCCTAAATTACCGGTTTTTAATGAGAAGGCAGATGACATTGATGCATATCTCCAAAGATTCGAGCGGTTTGCCACTAGCGCGGGCTGGCCGGAGGATATTTGGGCGATAAGCTTAGCCTCGTTACTCCAGGGACGAGCCCTAGATATCTACCATCAACTATCTCAGACTGATGCAGGGAATTACAGTGAACTGAAATCTGCTTTATTAAGAGGTTTTGACTGTACTGCAGAAGGATTCAGAGTTAAGTTTAGAAGCTGTAGATTTTCTCGTGGTGAAACGGCCAAACAGTTAATTGCCAGGATGACGAAATTGTGTGAACGGTGGATAGAAATGGAAAACTGTAGCGCTAGCTATAATTCATTGAAAGAGTTAATGATAAGGGAACAATTTATCTCCTCCTGTGATCGTAATTTAAAACTGTTTCTTAAGGAACGCTCACTGGCAACTCTACAGGATCTTGAAGAGAGTGCAGATCGGTATATCGAGGCTCATGGTCATTTCAGCCTTCGAAGTCCCCAACAAGCACCTGTGTCAAGTCAATCGTCGGCGCAGCAGTTCGGGCAGGTAAATGAGGGCAATGACAGGAGCTTCCGAAAGACACCATCTTCTACACTTCCCCAGGTAAAATGTTACATTTGTCAAAAGGGAGGACACAAGGCGTGGGATTGTTATTTCAGACCCAATGCAAATAAAAGTAAGGGTGCAGGCACGTCAGCGACGTCCGGAGCGATGAGGAAAGAGGCCGCGGCGGCAACATCACAGGGAGCGCAGAGCATCGCCGAGCCCCCGCGAGACGACGACGCGGCGCCAGTGATGCAGGCCGACCCCGTGCAGGTGATTGACGATCACGGATGGATAAAGGTAAATGGAAAGGGATTTCGGGTAGCGTGTGGAGGATCAGGAAAAGATGGAAATTCCAAGTTAATCACAAAAGCGGGAGAAGTGGAAGGACATAAAGTGACGGTAATGAGGGACAACGGTTGTACTACGGTGTTGGTGAAGAGGAGTTTGGTACCAAATTATAAGTTAACAGGTAAACACTGTGTAGTTAAAATGGCTAATTCGGACGTATTTTGTTATCCGGAAGCAGAAATTTCTATAAAGAGTCCTTTCTATACAGGAATAACTAAAGCTGTTTGTATACCTAATCCCATACATGACTTAGTAATCGGAAATATACCAGGCGTAAGGCCAGGGAAAGATAGTGAGGGTAAACACACATGTGGTGTAGTGACACGTAACAGGCAGACAACGGAAAGAAAACAGCCAGAACTTAAGGTATTAGCAGTCTCTAATATGTTAAACATGACAATCAAACAAGCACAGCAAGAAGACAAGACCTTAGATAGAGTGAGGAAGTATGCAGAGGAAAGTAAAGAATTTTATCGTAGAAAGAATAATGAATTTTCCATGTATATACTAAAGCGAGGAGTTCTTTACAGAAAAGTGAAAATTGGTAATTTAGAGAGGCAGCAACTCCTTGTTCCATCTCGATGCCGCTCCGCCGTACTCGACTTGGCTCACTCAAGCATCATGGGAGGTCATCTGGCGACGGGAAAGACCAAAGATCGAGTGATGGAGAAGTTTTTCTGGCCTGGCATTACGAAGGACATTGAACGATATTGCAGATCGTGTGATGTGTGTCAGAGGACTGTTGATAAAGGTAAAATACAAAGAGCAAAATTAGGGAAAATGCCAATAATTGGAGAGCCCTTTTCTCGTTTAGCAGTTGATATTGTAGGCCCAATTGAACCGCGATCTTCTGACGGCTCGAGATACATCTTGACGGTAGTGGACTTCGCGACCAGATACCCGGAGGCTCTGGCACTGCAGAACATCGACACTACATCCGTGGCGGAAGCTCTGGTAAATATTTTCAGCCGAGTGGGCATTCCAAGGGAAGTGCTGTCAGACAGGGGAACGCAATTTACCTCGGCAATGATGCAGGAAGTTTATAGGTTGTTGTCAATACAGTCCATTACTACGACTCCTTATCACGCTATGTGTAATGGGTTGGTAGAAAAATTTAATGGTACATTGAAAAGGATGCTGAAAAGGATGTGTGCAGAACAACCAAAAGAGTGGCATAGATATTTATCACCATTACTTTTTGCATATAGAGAAGTTCCACAGGCAAGCACAAAGTTCTCGCCATTCGAGCTTGTTTACGGACATGCAGTGAGGGGTCCGATGACATTGTTAAGGGAGCTGTTTGACGGCGAGGTGAAGGAGCCCGAAACGAGGTCATCATACGAATACGTTATCAATTTGCAGGAAAGGTTAGAAGACACTTGTCGTATGGCATTAATGGAACTGAAGAATGCACAGGAAGTTGCACAGTATTACTATGACTGGAAAACTAAAGACAGGGTTATAAACTCGGGAGATGATGTATTACTACTATTACCTACGAACTCAAATAAATTGCTATTTCAGTGGAAAGGTCCTTTTAAGGTAGTAGGGAGTCCGAATAGACTGAATAAGATAGTGGATGTGAACGGAACTTTTAGGAAATACCACATAAACATGCTAAAAAGGTATGTACATAGGGAATCGGCTGATGCATTTCCAGCGGCAGTTGTGGTAGTTAACGACGAGGATAACGCGGAGGGAAGAGTGGTGACAATTCCCAGTTACCACCAGCGCGAAACCTGGAGAGATGTCTCACTGGATTCAGATTTGTCAGCTGAGCATCGAGATGACGCGAGAGGCATCCTGCAAGCGTTTGGCGACGTTCTCACCGATGTCCCAGGTAAAACGACAGAATTAGAGTATAACATTGAATTAACTGTTCCTGAAACTATAAGAGTGAAACCTTATCCTTTACCGTACAGATTAGAGGAGGAAGTGAAAAAGGAATTGCGTAGTATGCTGGAGTTAGGGATGATTGAACCTTCAGACTCTGAATAGTCTACACCTATTTTAGTAGTTCCAAAAAAAGATGGAAATCGGAGACTTTGTTTAGATTTTAGAAAACTGAACAAGATTACGAAGTTCGATGCTGAACCTATGTGTGATACCGAAGCTATTTTCTGTAAGATTGGTGGAAGCAAGTACTTTTCTAAAATAGATTTGACAAAGGGCTATTGGCAAATACCTCTTACTAAAGTATCTAGAAAATTTACTGCCTTTTCTACACCCGCAGGATTATTCCAACTCACCGTATTACCATTCGGTCTCGTCAATGCTCCAGCTGTTTTTAACAGATTGATGAGGCATTTATTTGGAAGCTTGGACGGTGTGGAGACTTTCCTCGACGACATTCTGATCCATTCGAAGACGTGGAAACAACACTGCGACATCTTGCAAAGGGTACTCGGTATATTACGGGAAGCAAATCTAACGGCTCGACCAATTAAATGCGAAATAGGTAAAAGATGTTTAGAATATTTAGGACATATTATTGGAGAGGGTTATATAAAACCAACGAAGGAAAAAGTATCAGATATTCTTAATGCCCTAGCCCCTACAACAAAGAAAGAAGTGAGGTCATTCATGGGGTTGTCAGGCTACTATCGTCGTTTTGTACCAGACTATGCAACGATAGCAGCACCACTTAACGATTTGGTAAAGAAAAACGCACCTAACAGAGTGAAGTGGGAAGAGAATCATGAATTGGCGTTTAACAAGCTAAAGCAAGCGTTGGTAAATGACCCTATATTAAAACTGCCAGATGTTAATAAACCCTTTATCCTCAGAACTGATGCCTCGGACATAGGATTAGGAGCGGTGTTGTTGCAGGAGGATGCTGACGGAAAAATGCCCGTGGCATATGCAAGCAGGAAATTGTCGGACGCAGAGAAGAAATATTCTGTAGTCGAACGAGAATGTTTGGCTGTCGTATGGGCTACTAAAAAGTTTTACAGATACCTGTACGGACAGCAGTTTTATTTGGAAACCGACCATAGGCCTATTACGTACTTGGACAGTGCCAAGGCACTAAACGGTCGGCTGATGAGGTGGGCGATAGCTCTCCAGGAATTCCGAATGATTTTCACTTACATCAAAGGAAGTGAGAATGTGGGTGCTGATTATCTCAGTAGAATTAATGCACAGGAAACAAAAGAAAATTAGCATTTTCTTTTTTCTAAGTGGGGAGGAATATTGTAAAAATATTCCAATATAAAGTAATAAGAGAAGACTTTTCATTATTCTAGTTAACTATTAACATATGATAAACTTTGAAACAAAACGAAAGTGAATGAAATGAGGGAATCATACGCAACTACGCGTATGGCTGGGCTGCGAAACAAACAAGTGCATAGACAGTTTGAGTAAATTTTCATTTTCCTATATATACATATATAAACGGAATAGTTGGAGGTCGTTATGAAGAAAGAAATATTAATGGTTGATACAAATTAATGTATTAGTATGTTGATATTTAATTTTTTTGTTTTGAGCGAGTGTTTGTGACGTAAGCGAGGTGACGTTGGAGCAAGCAACGCATTCCTCGCTCTTGACGCTCCTGCCTTCATGCCGGTGTCACGAGTCACGGCTTCCGAGTGGAGTGAGATCGCCCCGCAACCACCCGAGACATCGCAAGCTGAGTCTGCGGCAACCGCTTGGGGAGACAGATCTCAGGCCTAGTTCAGTGACCGTGCAGAGACATTAATAAATCAAAGATTAATTATCGGTGTTTATCTCCATTCCTGCTAAGATTGTTACATCCCATGCCTCACATAGTCGTCTCAATTAATTAAGAGCAAAGAACCGCTTAACACCATTGTTATAATCATTATCACTACCATTGTTATAATCATTATCACTATCATTGTTATTATCATTATCATCGTCCTATATATAATTGTTATCATTACCATTATCCCCATCAGTATTACCATCGATACCAGTATCAATATCATTATCAATATGACCATCAGCATAAGTATTTT
>NW_028234419.1:4896399-4903899 GCF_977035675.1 Penaeus japonicus
CCCTCCCTTTCCCACCTCTCCCTCTCTCTCTCTCTTTCCCATCTCTCTCACTCTGTCTCTCTTTCCCACCTCTCTCTCTCTCTCTCTCTCTCCTTCCCTCCCCCCCCCCTCTCTCTCTCTCTCTTCCACCTCTCTCTCTCTTTTTCCCACCTCTCTCTCTCTCTCCCTCTCCCCCCCCCTTCTCTCTCTCTCTTTCCTTCTTTCTAACCTCTCTTTCCCTCTCTCTCTCTCTTTTCCACCTCTCTCTCTCCATTTCCCATCTCTCTCTCTCTCTCTCTCTGTTTCCCACTTCCCTCTCTCTTTCTCACCTCTCTTTCTTTTTCTTTCTAACTCTCTCTCTCTTTCCTACCTCTCCCCCCCCCCCCCCCCCCCCCTTCTCTCTTGATATCACCTCTCTCTATCTCTCTCTCTCTCTTTCTCACCTTTCCCTTTCTCTTTCTGTCTCCCCCCCCTCTCTCTATTTCCAACCTCTCTCTCTCTCAATCGCTTTTTCCCACCTCTCTCTGTCTCTCTTTCGCCCCCCCACCCTCTTTCTCTCTCTCTCTTTCCCATATTTTTCTCTGTTTCTCTTTCTCCCCCCCTCTCTCTCTGGGAAAGGGGTCTCAGCAAGAGAGGAGAAGAAGGTGGGAATAGCCGAAGGAGAGAGTATGGGAGGATGGAATGATTGAGAGAAAGAGAGAGGAAACCCCCTCAGAAGAAGGTGGAGTGGGACCACTTACCTTTCCAGCCCCTGCAGCCTCCGGTGTTAAGCGAGGACTTTTGATATATATATATATATATATATATATATATATATATATATTATATATTATATATATATATATATATATATTATATATTATATATATATATATATATATATATATATATATATATATATATATATATATGTGTGTGTGTGTGTGTGTGTGTGTGTGTGTGTGTGTGTGTGTGTGTGTGTGTGTGTGTGTATGTATTCTCATAAACGTTAAATGAATGGCCTTGTTGGGTATAGCATTCGTATAGAGTAACTTATTTTACTTTTCATTTTGATAATAGAATTAACAAATTGCAACGATAAAAAATAAGCCCCATTAGTATTCTTTAAGAACTGGTGCGATAAAAATATAATGCAGAATATATATATATATATTTTTTATTTTTTTTTTTAACAAATGGCTGTGAAATAGTTATTTGTAATTTGTATTAGTCATTCTCGCCTTTTCGGAAAACGCATGTTCATTAGCAATTATGGAAAACAGCAATTTAATAGAACCTTAATTAAACAAATAGTGGAAAGATGTCGTGATCGGCATATTCATGAGATGATGTTTACTCTAACGCTTAACCAGAAAACCGGAGCCTTAATAAAACAGAACACTACATTAAAAACGCTACGCAAATTAAGTTACGTGGATATTCCACTGAGGGAGGGGGGTGAGGGGCGGGCTGTGGAAGTGCGCATGCGTTTCCCTCTCCATAAAGTATCGAATGATTATCTTACGAAATATAAGCTTAAAACTTAACACACTGACCATCCCATACAGTGCTACCAAAATCCAGTCATACACAGCTAACAATAGATAAAAAGCATACGTAATTTGAACGTCTAAAAGACTTTTCTTGGACTGTTCTTTTTATTCCATATTCTAAATACATGTACTGCCTAATCTATACCAGGAAATTAACCGTAACAAACGCCCTGTAATATCAAATACTCATATACACTATACTAATGGCAAATATTTACGATTTAATCTATAATGAAATGTTTCAACAAAACAGCTTCATGTGAGTCAGTCAATAGTAAAAACCATCTTGCACATCAAATGCGCAACAGGCCATATCTACATGTCCCACCAACACTGTCAACAACAATCCAAATTAGCCTCGTTCAGGATACAAGCGGACGTGGACACGAGGAAGGTGGGTGTTCACAGGGCTACCCACGTGAGCGAAGTGCGCGCGGGGAAAGCCTTGCGAGCGACTAAAGATCTCCAAAAGGAAAATCTTGGGAGCAAGTTCCCGAAGAACCTTCCCTGAACCCTCATTCGCGCCGGCAGGACCCGCTAATATGGTCGCGTAAGCAGGACTACGCCAGCAGTGACACCCTGACAGGGCCTCTCCCAGAGGGGCACACGGGCACTGTCATGCCAGCAGGGCCACAGCAGTGGGGCCACACTGCGCCCGGGACGCAAAGACCTTCCCTCCTCATCCAGTCTGGACCAAATGCAACAATAGCGCACACGCTTCTTCTGTCCAGCGGTTAACGGGGACTGGATGGGAGCTCCATTTTGGAAAACAATTTGACAAGTAACTGAACTTACTAATCGTACCATTTTATTACGCAAGGAAGACCCATCCAGTCCGGATAGCTTATAATGTTAAGAATAAGCTATTTACAGAATCTTAATTATCACAAGGCAATATAATTTATTGCAAGTTCTTTTGTGGGGTAAAGTTTAATTAATACTTCTAATATAGTGGAATACCTGTCACTATAAAGATTTTTAGTCTCATAACTATACATTAAAAGGAAGATCAATCCAGGGGCTGGATTCATCAACGCACTTACCATGATAAATACGCTGGTAACTACAATTATGATGGTAAACAGACCGCATCGGTATTCATGAACAACTTACCATGATAGAATACAATGCTAAATTTACCAGTGGTTGGAGCACTGGTATGTCCACTGGCAACTACAGCGACGACTCACTCCTCAGGCTTTATCTCAGCAAAAATCAACATTTAAGGCGACACTTTAGTTTTGATGTACACCTATTATGATCAGAATGATGGCAACTGTTCATTTTCATATGAACATGACAAAAATAAATAAAATTCACAGGAAATAAGCGAGAATAATGTTCATGCAGCCTCGTCATAGGCCTACAACAACTGAAAATAATACATGGAATTAATAATTTGACAAATTCAAACATTTTATTTTAATGACATAGTTGAAAAACATATAAATATATAAATTATTTTTGTGTTTGCATTAATTTACATACAATTATTCATAACCTTATTCATTTGAAGGGTTTGATTGGCCTTTATTTTTGGAAAACGTTGATACAAATAACACCACCATTGCGTGGAGCCATTGCTTCTTTTCTTTTGACTGCAATTTATAAAAAAGAAAAATAGTATGTTTTTGAAAACCATTAAATTATATATGACCCATAGGATCATGCAATAGAACATGCTTTCAAGGAAATTAATTTATAAAGAAATCTTTATCATTTCTTTCTTGAAACAAGATAATCTCGCAGCTGATTCAGGCTTTGTTTACATGTCACGGGATTGGTCAAAAGAGCCTAAAGAATCATGTAAGGCGGTCGCTGATTGGCGGAATTGATTTGCCAGAGTTACCGTCAAATTACGGTGATAAAGTCGATTTACCCTTACCAGGCGACTTATCATCGCTTGATGAATCCCACTTTGCCATGACTGGTAAACGCTCTGGTAGTTGACAGCTGGTAAATGCCTTACCATCGTATGTTAGTGAATCCAGCCCAAGGAAATTAATTTATACAGAAATAATTTAACACAGAAGAAATGTTTATCATTTCTTTCTTGAAACGAACATATCTCGCTGTTGGATCAGGTTTTGTTTACATGTTACGGGATTGGTCAAAGGAGCCTAAAGAATCATGTAAGGCGCTCGCTGATTGGCGGAATCGATTTACCAGAGTTACCATCAAATTACAGTGATAAAGTCGATTTACCCTTACCAGGCGACTTTATCACTGTAATTTGATGGTAACTCTATTTTTGTTTCAAGAAGGAAATGATAAACATTCGTGTTAAATTATTTGTTTAATTTCCTTGAAAGCATATTCTATTGCATGATCTTATGGGTCATATATAATGTAATGGTTTTCAAAAACATACTATTTTTCTTTTTTATAGATTGCAGTCAAAAGAAAAGGCAATGGCTCCATGCAATGGTTATTTGTATCAACGTTTTCCAAAAAGAAATGCCAATCAAACCCTCAAATGAATAAGATTATGAATAATTGTATGTAAATTGATGCAAACACAAAAATAATTTATATATTTATATGTTTACTGTTTTTCAACTATGTCATTAAAATGAAATGTTTAAATTTGTCAAATTATTAATTCCATGTATTATTTTTAGGTATTGTAGGCCTATGACGAGGCTGCATGAACATTATTCTCACTTATTTCCTGTGAATTTTATTTATTTTTGTCATGTTCATATGAAAATGATCAGTTACTATCATTCTGATCATAGTAGGTGTACATCAAAACTAAAGTGTCGCCTTAAATGTTGATTTTTTGCTGAGATAAAGCGAGATGAGAGAGTCATCGCTGTAGTTGCCAGTGGACATACCAGTGCTCCAACCACTGATAAATTTAGCATTGTATTCTATCATGGTAAGCTGTTCATGAATACCGATGCGGTCTGTTTTCCATCATAATTGTAGTTACCAGCGTATTTATCATGGTAAGTGCGTTTATAAATTCACTAACATACGATGGTAAGGCATTTACCAGCTGTCAACTACCAGAGCGTTTACCAGTCATGGCAAAGTGGGATTCATCAAGCGATGATAAGTCGCCTGGTAAGGGTAAATAGACTTTATCACCGTAATTTGATGGTAACTCTGGTAAATCGATTCCGCCAATCAGCGAGCGCCTTACATAATTTTTTAGGCTCCTTTGACCAATCCCGTAACATGTAAACAAAACCTGATCCAACAGCGAGAATTTTTTGTTTCAAGAAATGATAAAGATTTCTTCTGTGTTAAATTATTTCTATATAAATTAATTTCCTAGAAAGCATATTCTATTGCATGATCTTATGGATCATATATAACGTAATGGTTTTCAAAAACATACTTTTTTCTTTTTTTAGATTGCAGTCGAAAGAAAAGAAACAATGGCTCCACGCAATGGTGGTGTTATTTGTATCAACGTTTTCCAAAAAGAAATGCCAGTCAAACCCTAAGATTATGAATAATTGTATCTAAATTAATGGAAACACAAAAATAATTTATATATCTATATGTTTACTGTTTTTCAGCTGAATGTTATTAAAACAAAATGTTTGAATTTGTCAAATTATTAATTCCATGTATTATTTTCAGTTATTGTAGGCCTATGACGAAGCTGCATGAACATTATTCTCGCTTATTTCCTGTGAATTTTATTGATTTTTGTCATATTTATATGAAAATGAACAGTTGCCATCACTCTGATCATAATAAGTGTACATGCAAACTAAAGTGTCGCCTTAAATGTTGATTTTTTGCTGAGATAAAGCGAGATGAGAGAGTCATCGCTGTAGTTGCCAGTGGACATACCAGTGCTCCAACCACTGGTAAATTTAGCATTGCATTCTATCATGGTAAGTTGTTCATGAATACTGATGCGGTCTGTTTACCATCATAATTGTAGTTACCAGCGTATTTATCATGGTAAGTGCGTTAGTGAATCCGGCCCCAGGATGATAACTAACTTTACATACACTTCCCTTTTGCTGTCAGAGGTGTCGCAAAGTTACTGTCTCTCAGTGAGGCACTGCTGTCACATGTGGTAGATTTGTGGCACCATAATGTCTTTGCACTCTAGCAGAACTTCATGAAGACCCGATTCTACACTGTGTACTTGATCATTGTGCATAGCCTGGTAAGTGGCCTCGTAGGAAGTGCGCTATTCTGAAGACAGCAGCGGCTTGCTGGTGTGTGTGTGTGTGTGTGTGTGCGGGCCGGGGGGCTCGCTTGTGTCCTTCTCATCTGCCAGAGGTGGCACATGAAGCCGGCCACCAGCACTGAAATGACCGTGCACATTGCCAGCAACACAGAGGGCGGAGAAGCCGGGCGCCGGCAAGCACACGCCATACACGTCTTGGCGCTGGCCCTTGAAGACGGTGACGCCGTCGTCCCTGGCGGGGCTTAACTCCAGGTCGGCCTCAGAGATCACCTGGTAGTCGTTGGTCACACCGATGTCAGGGGAGCGCTGGTAGCGGTCGAGGACCAGGTCGCGACGGCGGCGGCGGAGGTTCCTCGGGCCCCATGGGAAGTCCTCGGCGTTCGGTAGTTCATTGGTATCTCTGCCTTTGAGGGGCGAGCCGCTGAGATACACCTGCGCCGACTGCTCGTTCTGGATGATGAGGGGGCCCTCGTCGAAGAGGCTGCTGTTTTTTACCATGGGGTTGTTCTGGCTGTTGGGTGGCGCCTTCCCGGGAGCGCCTGGCGGCCTCTGGTTCGTGTTGTAGAACGGCAGTCTTTCCGAGATGCTCTTCTCGCCAAAGCTTGACGGCCCGGTATTGTTTGGTAGAACCTCATGCTGCGGCGCTGTCTCGGCAGGAGCGGCATGGGCGTCGTTGGGCTGCTGGACTAAAGCCCGTTGCTGGAACTGCGGCTGTTGCAGGCTGTAGTCACCGATGGGATTGCCTGCAGTCGGCCTCTGGCAGTGGTCGGAGCAACCGAAGCGACAGATCTCCACTTTGCACTGGATGTGGACGGCCATCGAGTCTGGGAACTTGAAGGCGTGGAAATAGGCATACGTGAGCACGGTCGCACGCCCGTCGTTATTCCGGAGCTTGATGAACATGGAAATCCTCTTTCGGCGGAGGACACACCCATGCACGTCGCTCAGGTAGATCGGAGAGAATGTTCTCGTAGAACCACCCCCTTCTCTTTCATTACACCCCCCTCCCCTTAAAAGATATAATCAGAACTATACTGAACGATAACAGTATTTTCATAGAACCCGTCGGAAGCTTCGCACTTCACTCGCATGTCGAATTTCCCTGAAAGGAATGATGATTATATATCTACAAAAACCTCTATTGCTTTTACAACTCCCGTTTGTGTGTGTGTGTGTGTGTTTGTGTGTGCGTGTACGTGTGCCTGTGCGTGTGCGTGTGCGTTTGTGTGTGTGTGTGTGTGTGTGTGTGTGTGTGTGTGTGTGTGTGTGTGTGTGTGTGTAATTCATGTGTGTAAACGTGTATGTACGTGCATACCCCTTGAGCTGTTACCGTACATGACTTATATTCATTCCGACGTATCTCTTCATATTCACGACTTGTATCTCGGAACAGTTGCACATGTACTTGCTGTCCTCGCTGCACCAAAAGCCAACGCCTCTCGCCCAACTCTGAGGTTGAACTCGACGACCTGCAGATCGGCGATCACCATGGGCGGTTTGCTGGCGGTCTTCTCGTAGTCGTTGTACCTTTCGCAGCGCAGCCGCTTGGCCTCGTCCCAGACCAGAGTGTTGTGGGAGATCGGAGTCAATATAAGCAGTAATTAGGATTTTTTTGTGGTAGGAATAAAAGGATTTGGATAAGATCTATTGCTATAAGGAATTTCTGTAGGATGTGAAATATATGAATTCCATATTGTAGATAAAATCCTTTGTAGTATAAATGAGAGCTTAGTTATGCTCTGTAGTGAATAAAGGCTGAATAATGAATGCAACTCTAGAAAATAAAAAACTCATGCGTTCAACTCTTTACAATGAGAGAACTGAAATTAT
>NW_028234419.1:4913899-4916399 GCF_977035675.1 Penaeus japonicus
CTCGTTATTGCTCTAGGTACTACTGATATTAAAGCTATATGTAGTTTTATAACGTAGATTTGAACTCCGGTAGAGGATATATTCAAACTTAACTATTCCCGGGAAAAAATACGTATATCTCGGATCATAGGTATTGTAGAGGGGAGCTGCCCTATAAAATCACTCTAGTGTAGGTAGGAGTTCCTCTACAAACACACTCTACAGCAGAACACACACGCTTCAGTTATATGTTCAGTTATATTCACTTTAGTTATATCTTTAGCTTTTAGTATTAATGCGATTGCTTTATGGAACAGGACTGTGGCCACACAGTGTGATTATAGGATTATATTACTGTTGATCTTTTTTACCAATTAATAATACTATCAATTAGACGTACACTGTAATACTATTTAAAACTATTGTTGGCATTATCTTCATTATCACTATTATCATAATATTCGTTATCTTAATTATCACCATTGTTGCAGTTATGATTATCATCATTATCATTTTCATTATTGTGGTGGTCAGGTTATTTTTCACTGGCTGATATCACTTATCTCAATTATCTCAATTTCTTACTTGAATTGCTGTACCGATTAAACCTCGGCATTCATGAGCCATCTTATTGGGTCACGAGCCTTCTAAAAAAAAGGAATTTACAAATAAGCACGAAAATCACTCAAGCCACGTGTCACGCGTCGCGCCCGACCGAGACGACCTTCCCCCTCGGAAGAGCGGTTCTTACTCACTCCCCATTTCCCGGGATTCCTTGCAATGCCCAAAAACTACCCTCATGGACCCGATAATTTTTATTGGCCCTCCTCCAGGCAGGGCCACCTGATTGGGCCTCATTGATAAAGGACACGTCAGGGTGTTCGAGCAAGCAAGCGCGAAGCACACTCCTGCTTGTGACAAACAAATACATCTAACGTGTTCACAACTACGAGGTATACAATAATTCACCGTTACATAATGGCGTTTGACTCAAGCCATTTCCCTAGTGAGGTCATTAACAGGTAGTGAATGAACTCCAGGTTCAAAGTGAACGCAACTATATCTATTATTATCATAATCGCTAACAAGAAGTTTTATTACCGTCATTATTTTTCTATGTAATGCATAAAGTTGTTGAACTCATCATTAACATAGGCAATATTTGATAGAGACAGTGCATGAAATGTACTACTACTACTACTTCTACTACTCTCTACTGTTACTGCTCGCCCTCACTTGTTTTGGATTTTGATGATTTAGTGTTCCTTTAAAAGCATGAGTGAGCGACGACATCGCCTTCGCTTCCCTGCACTGGCATATCCTTTAAGCCTGAGTCTCTACGGCGTCCGCTTTACGTAATGTAGCTTGACAGATAAACACCAGGACATACACAGACAAACATAGGTGTGTGTGTATATGTCTATGTATATATATATATATATATATATATATATATATATATATATATATATATATATATATATATATATATATATATACACACACACACACACATAAAACCACACACACACAAACACACCTACACCTACACACACACACACACACACACACACACACACACACACACACACACACACATATATATATATATATATATATATATATATATATATATATATATATATATATATATATATATATATACATATATATATGTATGTATGTATATATATAATGATAAAAAAAATACCGCCAGCACGGTAACGTTTTCGGTTTTCGCACATAAGCAATGAATTACTTTTGTCTTGTGATTATGTTTCTTCTTGCACTGGCACTTAACTCTTATTCCAGGCCTCTCATCACAATTCAAAACATCATGTGCGTTCTCTGAAATCCAACTTGGTATACCCATATCTGCTCTTGATATGTAGTATACTCTTCATTTTTCAGAGCTACTACAGCCGAGATCACATGTGATATGAATCATCTTGACATCGTATTGCAATATGTTTCCATCTTCCCTGCTTCTGTTACTAATTTTCCTTTTCGAGTTTATTCCAGTAACCTATACTATGTACAATTGTGCAATGAAGAAAATCCCTCCCTTAGTACTCTTAAATTGGTTGAGTTGGTGGTTACCAACTTCCCGTACTTGATCCCTTCTGCGCCGCTATCTAACATATTTCCTGTCGAATGTGTCGGTTAAACTACATGTCACATCATCTGTAGACGTGACGCAGAAAGGAACAAGCAAGTTAAGTTAATCATCATTACTTCAGTTTTCCCTAAATAATATTTTGATATATCTATATACATGCAATATCTATACCCTCTACCTCCCACACCTACCCTTTTGGCACTGCCAATCATCAATGAAATTGTTATGTATGCATCGGGCACTACTCTTTGACTTCATTCCAGGTCTGCAAGTTGAAGATGATTCCATCAGAACGGCTTGGCAAACCTGCCTTGTCAACGCTGATGTCCCGACACCGCCATCTTGAGGACCAGCCACCTTCGCAACCGGGTGGGTTTCGTTGCACAATCAAGATGTTTGATC
>NW_028234419.1:4943899-4951399 GCF_977035675.1 Penaeus japonicus
TAAGGTCATCAATTCAATCGACGCGCGAATCGACTAATTATTTTCAGAAATGAATTCCGCGGAACATAAAAACAACTCTAGTAAAACATGGAAAATTGTTTTTTTAAAATTTTTAAAACATTAGTGGCCCTAACAAAACAACACACAGCTAATTAACACAAATTCTACACATATACAAACTAACCGACCACTTTAAATAACTTCTTTGCACATATTGGAAGAACTAAACTTATGAACAAACAATTGCCTCCACATTTACATCCAAAACACAGATCGGGGCCAAGGGGCCCCAAGGCTCATAAACTGATGTTTTTCATCCCAGACCACAACACTAGTTAGACGTAGAAAATAAATATCCTCCTAATAATAAAAACCAACGTCCGCGAACGACGAACCAAATGCGCACGGTGTGGGTGGGAGCAGACGGTATGCTGCTTTGCGCGCGTTATTAAGGATAGTCTACTTGTTAATCGCATTTTATATAACGATTATCGTTAACACCCTCTCTGGTTACTGGTGTTTTCCCGTTTTCGCTATTGGAAGCATGGAATTGGTAACAACCAATTTGCAAGTCTTGGGGATATAGAGAGATAAATTTAGCCGCCCTATAACAATACTTTAGTACTATCTAATGTGTGATCTTGAGAAAAAAAAAAACAGTAGCAAATCAGTTGAAATGAATTTTCTGGGAGAATCCCATAACCTTATTATCTAAACTTCACATGCTTTAGAAATAGATTATCCACTGAAACAGCGTTCTTACAGATTACTTGGACCAACTTTTATATAACAAGGACAACAATAAAGTAAATTAGTCACTTTGTGCGTCTTTTAAAGCTTTTGACAGTGTCAACCACAAAATTCTTCATAACAAATTAAGAAACCATAGAATTGATACCCATTGGTTTGATAGCTATCTAAATACAACAACCCAATCGGTAAAAAATAATGAGAATATATCATCACAACAGCCAGTCTATTTCGGTGTTCCACAAGGATCTATATTAGGCCCGATCCTATTTACAATTTTCATTAATGAATTTTCAACCATAGTCCATAACTATCATCTAATACAGTGTTTCCCAAACCCATGGTCGCGAGGGTTTTTCTGAGGGTCGCAGACGGTCTCCGAAAAAAACATAATTATGATATTACATTACGTTACATACGATTATTTATCGATTTATTGTATTTTAATTTTATCGTCACTTGATTCCCAGTCATTGTGGGATCTCTTCTCCTTTATTATAATCTCTAGCTAACTGTTATAACAGTAAATAATGATGGTGTAGGCTTACATCTTGTTATCGATATATTATCCTCTATATATTCAAAATTGTAATTAACAATTGAATTTATTGTTTTCTTTCTTTCAGGTCTGAACTCTAAATGGCCCACGCAAACACACAAATTGGAGTATAAGCCTGAGTTCTTGAAATATGGCTTCATGAGATGATGCAGAAACGATTGGGAACGTCGATCCCAGTTGTGTGTTCAGTTGCCTGCAAGTCCTATCGCCATGAATCTATGAAGCGAAATAAATTGAGCGTCATCTGCACTCAGTTCTCCAAAGTTTGATGAAAAACACTGAAGTTACTGGAGGACAAGGAAGAACAACAAAAACGAAGTGTGGATTGTGCTCCCTCGAGTACGGCTTTTCTCTGGAGGGAAAGCTTTTTGGCGTCCTTTTGAAGTGGCATGGATAATTGCAAGATGCAAAAGGCTCATAAACATTGGAGAGGAGCTGGTAAAGCCGCAGCAGTGGCAATGGTAAAGACTATTGTGGAGCAGGATATTGCATGAAGGTTGAATCGGTACCACTTTCGACATAGCATTAAACGTTAGAATTGATCTCATTCAGAAGATATTTTGGCTCAAACTGATTGTGCACTGAAAAAAGCGAGGAACATTTTTTTGCAGGAGGATGAGTCTCGTGGTATTGCAGGTAACCTCAACTGATGGTTTTTGTAAGGGTACAAGGGAGAGATGACATTCAGGAGAATTTCTCTTCTGTAAAGCCCTGTCAACTACCACCACTGGAGAAGACATCTTTAATAGGATGAAACAATTTTTTAAAGAAACATGATCTAAAAAGCTGGTTTTGAATTGTGTGGCAGTGTGCCTCGATGGTGCTCTATGCATTAAAGCAGAAAACCTGATGTATAATATTTCACTGTTTTTTACATCGAGGAAAACCTTGCTTCTCATCGCTTGCACAGCCCTCCATGCAGTTTTAAATGTGCCATCCAAATGTGAATTTTGTCAAGGCTAGGGCTTTAAACTCACGTATTTTCATAAAATGTGTTGAAGCGATGGGTCACATCGAACCAAGACTTGCTGTTCCACTTGATGTTCCGTTGGCTATCTCGGGGACAGTTCTTGGAAGAGTTATTGGAACTAAAAACTGAAATTGAATTATTACTGCGTGGAGAAAAAGCATTGCACTTGGCAGAGCTGCTTTAAAAAGTTGCTTGGCTTGGCAAAGCTTGCTTATTTGGGCGGACATCTTCATGCACTGAATGCACTGAATTCAGACATGCGGGCCGAAATCATACGATGGTGGACATTGGTGTAAAAAATTGTCTCATTCAAGAAAAAAATGTTCTTTGGAGAGGAAACGTTGGCCAGAGGGAAAAAACTGCAGCCTTTCCTGAACTAAGTGCTGTGCTGGAAGATTTCATCAGAAATATCCTTCGTAGACATCAAAAAATATTTTTGAAGATCATCTGAATGAACCTTCAAGAAGAAATGGACAGGTAATTTTCCAGAAATGTCGACTCAAGAAGCATAGCTGGATCAGGAATGTTTTCAGTGTGAACGTCAGTGAAGTGGTGAGGATATCCCAGGTTTCAAAGAGGAACTTCTAGACTCCAGGAAAATCAAGTGCAGAAACAACACTTTGAAAACCTCCAGTATTCAAAATTTTGGGACCCCACTAAGGATAAGCCCATTCTGACTCGGGAGGCTGAAAAGCTCTTCTCCCTTTTCCAACAACTTATCTCTGTGAACAAAGGGTTTTCAAGCTTGTTCGATCAAGCTTAACGCAAGGAACCGCTTGGGAATCCCCAGATGACTTGCGTTGTGCTCTAACAATCCACATAAAGCCCAACTTAGAGGATCTCCACTCACAAAATGAAGCAGTCTCCGGTAGCACTGAGAAAAATTTTTGGTTTGTGACTTGACTACCAAATCATGTATAACTTGTCCATTTCATGAAAATTTTGTTTTTCAATTGCTCCTATTAAAGTTGATTGAAAATTTCATTGTGTTAGTAATATAAATTTACTCAATAAAACTATATACAATTATAAATAAGTGTAACATATCAAAATTATTGGTGACTAGCACTACATGTACGTACACTCATTTAGGGTCGCCGGGCCAGGCCAAGATTGTATTTAGGGTCACGACCAAAAAAGTTTGGGAACCACTGATATTCTAATACAATACGCCGATGATTCTCAATTTCTCCACAGTGACTCAGTGGACAACTTAGAGGCATTGATAAGAAACACTCAAGACACTCTTGTTCAAGCAAAACTATATTTTGACATCAATGGCCTTATAATAAATCCACAAAAACGCAATGTATCTTCATAGGTAGTCGGCAAAATTTACCTAAAATTCCCATAGACGCAACCGTAGATTTTGAAGGCTGCCAAATTAAACCAAGCAATTCAGTTAAGAATCTAGGAGTACACTTCGTTTGAATCCTATGTTGATAACATACATAGGAAGGTAATGGGAACATTAATATATCTTAATCATATCAAAAATCAAAGCTCTACAGAAACAAGAATTACGGTTGTACAAACTCTAGCTTTAAGCATCATTAATTATTGCTTAAATGTTTGGGGCTCAACTAACAAAACCCTAGGACAGAAAGCACAAAGACTACAAAACTTTGCTGCAAGAGTTGCAGTGGGGAATGTTAAGAAGTTCGATCACATCACCCCACATATTATTCAACTAAAATGGTTAAAAATTCAAGCCAAATGCAGCTATGATACATGTGTTTTCATTCATAAAATAATTCATGGGAATTATCCACAATGGATCTTGCCCTTACAAACTGTAAGGAACACATCAGGTGTAAATTCTCTATGTCTAAAGATCACACACAAAAATAGGGACACGACAAATGCTAATACGTGGACCCCTGACCTGGAACCTACTACCTCATAGTGTTAAAGACATCACTAACCTCAATAAATTCAAAACAAAATTAAAAGAACATTTCCTAAATTGTCAGTTGTGACATCGTATCAAACAAATGTATTGTATATATGTATTAAGAATAACCATTGTACTTTATGGAATAAAGTTTTTAAATTTGAATTGAATTTGAATATAACTATATCCTCTTCCTTCGTCTCGCCTCCGTGCACAAAGACGAATAAAAATCTTTAAACAATAAAACTGTACGTGAGTCTCTTCCCCTTACTCTTTAAATTATTTACCAGACAGTCAGGATTTTGCCTAAACTTCATTTATTATTCCTATATTCACAAAGATTTTTTTTTCTTTCTTTGAGGGGTGGGCGATGGCACGATTCACCCCTCTAACTATTTATCTATTTTACTTTGATAATAAACTGGGTCACAGAATTCTCGTGTCTTCCAGACTTCAGGAGAAATGTTGTCTAAGCCAGCTGGTCTTTCTCAGAACTTCCGTCAGTTCCTTTGGTGTAAAATTGTCTTGTTTGATGTCAAGAGTTTCATACACTATCCCCTCGACTTCTTCAGCTGAGATGGTGGAGTTATTGCCAAAGTGTTATTGAAAATGCTCTTTCCGTTTGTCCAGTCGTTCGCCACTGTTGCAAGATTTTACATTTGACTTGTTTGACTTTTTCTTCCCCTGAACTCACTGACAGTTTTCCTAGCAATGTTGATTGTTTATTGGCTGTAGTAGTGGTGATTTGATGGATTTGATTTTCAGTGTACCTTTGATTCTGAATTTCATATGCATTCAAAACGGATTTTTATTTGTTGTTTTTTGTTCTAGAAATGAGTCAGAAATTACACACACACACACACACACACACACACACACACACACACACACACACACACACACATATATATATATATATATATATATATATATATATATATATATATATTACATAATCTTCTTTAAGATATTTACGTTCGTTGCTTACATCTAGATCCTAGGGTTTTAGAGGGAGGATAGTTCCTTTTATATCATTGTGAGATTTCTTTCAACCGTATCGAAATTAGTCTCCTCCCTCTTTTCTCTTTCTCCCTCCCTTTCCCTAACTCCCTCTCTCCCTTTTTCTATCTGTCTCTATTTTTCTCCGTCTCTCCTCCTCTACCCACCGGCCTTCCTACACTAGACACAAGGCCACACGAAGAAGTGACCTCCAGCAGTTACGCAGAGGATTAGGCGGTCGATGGCAATTCTCCCCAAGTAGATCCCGGGCAAATGGGCGTTTTATTCAGTCTGTACAAGTGCTACTTCTCTTTCGCTTCTCTTCCTCTAAGCTACCGGAATCCTCTCGTTATTTTTATTTTTTTTTCGTTTTTTTTTGTTCTCTCTCTCTTTCTCTCTCTCTCTCTCTCTCTCTCTCTCTCTCTTTATATATATATATATATATATAGTATATATTAATATATATTATATATATATATATATATATAGTATATATTATATATATATATATATATAATATATATATATATATATTATATACGTATAATTATGTGTATACATATACATATACATACATACACACACACACACACACAACACAACCATCACACACACACACACACACACGACATATATATATATATATATATATATATATATACTATATATATTATATATATATATGTATGTATATATAAATGTCCTTCTTTCTCTCTCCCTCTCTCTCTCTTTCCAATTCACTGAAGGCAAGATTCGATTGTATGTTTGATTCGCTGTGGGAAGAGAAGAGTGTAACTTTTATTTCGTTTTTTGTGTGTGGGGCGCCGGTATTTTTGAGTGTATGTGTGCGGTTCGGGTGGAGTGAAGGTTTTAGTTGTGCGTTTGTTAAAGGGTGTATGTACGTATATATATATATATATATATATATTTTATATAAATAGATAAGTATATATATATATATATATATATATATATATATAAATATATATATATATATATATGTGTGTGTGTGTGTGTGTGTGTGTGTGTGTGTGTGTGTGTGTGTGTGTGTGTGTGTGTGTGTGTGCGTGTGAATGCATGTGTGTGTGTGTGCCGGATGAAACAAATAAAAAAGCCCGAGACTTAGTCACATACAATACAAACCCACTCGGCAAATTCTCCTTATTGCAATCCGCTAAGAATCTACTGTACAAATTCTCTTCTCATTTTACTATAACTCTCATTGTTTTACTAAAAAAAGAAAAAAAAAAGAAAAAAAAAAGAAACTACAATCTACTCATCGTGGTATTTGAAGTGATTTCTTCTGCTTCAAAGGCAGACGTGCCAAACACTTCATCAAGGAGACGTCTTCAATGAAGAGGGTCGTTATGAATTTTATTTTTGCGAACGTTTTATGCGAGTGTGCAAGAGTACATGCATATGTATGTGTTTGTGTGTGTGTGTGTCTGTGTGTTCATTTGCGTGTTTGTGTGTGTGTTTGCGTATCTGTTTGTGTGCGTGTGTGTGTGTATGTTTGCGTATGTATGTTTGTGTGTGTGTGTGTGTTTGTGTGTGTGTTTGCGCATCTGTTTGTGTGTGCGTGTTTGTGTGTATGTTTGCGTGCTCACATGTGTGTGTATGTGTGTCTGTGTGTATTTGCCTCATCACCATGACCGTGAAGGAGAAATAATCTTGACACCGTGCTGCAGCATCCTACTCGCGCTCTTACTCCCTTCCCGATACTCCTTCGTCACCGCTCTCTTTCTCAACCCAAACCTCCGTCCTGTCTCGTACAATAAAAACAAAAAATGATAATAATAAAAAAAAAGAAATAAAAAAAAATCACACTCCCCGCCATAGAATTCTCATCATCTGTTATCTCGCTTCAGGATCGAACACACGTAATGGACAAGGGGAGAGAGTACGTAATCAACCATATTCTTTGGTTTATCGATAATCGCTAAAATCTTTGCAGGCGAAAATGACGCGAGGGTTTTGAAGGGTTTTCAGTCCGTGTCTCCCTTCGCGTCCTCTCCCTCCCTCCCTCCCTCCCTCCCTCCCTGCCTCCCTCCCTGCCTCCCTCCCTCCCTCCCTCCCTCCCTCCCTCCCTCCCTCCCTCCCTCCCTCCCTCCCTACCTCCCTCCCTCCCTCCCTACCTACCTACCTACCTACCTCCCTCCCTCCCTACCTACCTACCTACCTACCTCCCTCCCTCCCTCCCTACCTTCTTCCCTCTCTCCCTACCCCCTCCCTACCTCCCTCCCTCCCTACCTACCTACCTACCTACCTCCTTCCGCGCCTCTCCCCTCTTTCTTACTCTTCCTACTTCTCACTCTTTCTCGCACCCTC
>NW_028234419.1:4956399-4958899 GCF_977035675.1 Penaeus japonicus
GTGTATGTGTGTGTATGTGGGAAGATATTAACAAATAAATTGACATGAAAGATACACATTATATTAATGAGTGTATTATATATAATACAGTAGCAAAAGCATACATAAGCAAATTATATTCATAGACATAATAACAGTGATAGCAAATATAAACAATAAATACAAAATGGTTTGTTCAAGGTTTAGCAGAAGAGAGAGAGGGAGAGGGAGAGACGAGGAGGAAGAGAGAGAGAGAGAGAGAGAGAATCGAATCGAGAGCGGAGAGTAAAGAGAGAGGGATGGAGAGAGCAGAGCGCGCGAAGAGGAGAGCAAGAGGGAGAGAGAGAGAGAGAGGGGGGGTTGGTATGGGAAGAGAAAGAGAGAGAGACCGCGGGACAGCGGCCCGAGAAATAGGAGGAGAGAGAGAGAGAGCGGAGAGAGCGAAGAGAGAGCGAGAGGAGAGGCGAGAGAGGATCTGAGAGAGAGGAGCCGAGAGAGGAGAGAGAGAGAGAGAGAGAGAGTTGAGAGGGACGAGAGAGGGAAGACAGAGACGAGAGAGAGAGAGAGGCATGAGAGAGGAGAGAGAGGAGAGAGAGAGGAGAGGAGAGAAAGAGAGACGAGAGAGGTGGAGAGAGACGGAGAGAGGTGGAGAGAGAGAGAGAGAGAAGAGAGAGAGAGAGGGCAGGAGAGAGAGACGAGAGAGGGAGACGAGAGAGAGAGAGGCAAGCGAAAGAAAGAGAGAGGTGAGAGATAGAGAAAGAGAGAGAGAAGAAGAAAGAGAGAGAGAGCGGAAGGGGAAGAGAGAGAGAGAGAGAGAGGAGAGAGAGAGAGAGAGAGAAAGAGAGAGAGATGAGGAGATGAGAGAGGGAGAGAGAGTGGGAGAGAGAAAGAGAGAGAGAGAGACTAGGAAGAGAGGAAGGGGGGGAGATGGAGAGAGGAGAGGAAAGAGAGAGATGCGGAGAGAGTAGCGAGCGAGGCACCCCCCCCCCCCCGCAAGAGAGGGAGAGAGAGAGAGAGTGAGGAGAGTGAGAGACCGAGAGAAGAGACGCGAGGGCGGAGCGGAGAGAGGAAAGATGAGAGAGGAGAGAGAGAGAGAGAGAGGAGATGGAGAGGAGAGATAGAAAGGTAGGCGGAGAGGAGAGAGGAGAGAGGAGAGATGAGAGCAGAGAGGCGAGAGAGAAGAGAGAGAGCTAGACGGACGAGAGAGCACCAGCGGCAGAGACCAAGAGAGAGACGAGAGAGCTGCGATGAGAGAGAGAGAGAGCGAGAGCAGAGAGAGAGAAGAGAGAAAGGAGAGAGAGATGAGAGAAATAGAGAGCGAAAGCGAGAGAGGGAGAGAGAGAGAGAGAGTGCAGAGCACGAGGAGAGGAGAGAGAGCGGAGGCAGATCGCGAAAGGAGGAAGAGAGAGGAGCGAGCGAGAGAGGAGAGAGAGGAAAGAGAGAGAGAGTCGAAAGGAGATTCGAGAGAGAGAGAAAGACGAGAGAGGAGGAGAGAGGAGAGAGAGAGAGAGAGAGTAGAGAGAGGGAGAGAGCGAGAAAGAGAGGAGAGAGAGAGAGAGAGAGGTGAGAGGGCCATGCAGAGAGACCAGAGATAGAGAGAGATGAGAGAGAGGGAAAGAGAGAGAGAGAGATAGATAGAGAGAGAGAGAGAGAGAGAGAGAGAGAAGAAAGGAGAAGAGAGACGAAGGTGAGAGACGAGGGAGAGCCCGTCAGAAGAGAAGATCGAGCGAGCAGAAGAGAGTAAGAGAGAGAACGAGGGAGGAAAGAGGAGAGAGAGAGTAGAGAGAGAGAGAGAGAAAGAAAGAGAGAGACAGAGAGGAGAGAGAGAGAGAAGAGAGGAGTGAGAGAGAGAGAGAGAGAGAGAGAGAGAGAGAGAGAGAGGGAGAGAGAGAGAGAGAGAGAGAGAGAGAGAGGCAGAGAAAGAAAGAGAGAGAGAGAGAGAGAGAGGCAGAGAAAGAAAGAGAGAGAGAGAGAGAGGCAGAGAGAGAAAGAGAGAGAGAGAGAGCCCAGTATCTCCATAAAACGCAGAGAGCGAGGAGCGAGAAAACCGACCCAAAACCGAGCCCGCGTTCACATGTGTGCGTATGTGCGTGCGACCTAATTACCAACGGCATTACGAAGGCTCTTCCTCAGCATTACGGCTGTGCGATGTGCTCTTCTGCCCTTCTTGCGCGGGAGTGGCAATCGCCAGAGCAAATTCGGGAGCAGAAAGATGTCTGCGACTCCTCCCACGGAAAAGAGAAAATGAAATTGTTCGGCAAGAGGGAAACCGGTGATCCGAAATTGCTTTTCTGTCTTGTATTTAGGCAAAGAAGGGAAGACATTGCAGGTCCTGGGCTTTGACTTTTTCTTACGCTGTTTCTGGGTTTGCCTTTTTTTTTCTCTTTCTCTCTCTCTTTCCACCTTTCTCTCTCTGTTTCACTCTTTCTTTCCTTCTTTATTTCGTTCTCTCTCTCTTTCCACCCTTCTCTTTCTGTCTTAATTTCTCTGTTTCACTTTTTCTTTCTTTCTATCGTTCTCT
>NW_028234419.1:4968899-4971399 GCF_977035675.1 Penaeus japonicus
TATGTGACTTTCTGAAAGCGTGGGAACGGGAGAAAAGAAATGGAGATGGTAAATATGCCCCATAGTAAACCATACTCGAAGTGACTCTATATTATGGAGTTCCATAAATATTGACCCTGTTTTTATGGGAATCGCACTAGCATCTTCTTCATGCGCACTGTTTATGACTGATTTATTGATTCCCTTGCTTTTGTTGTTTGCATTCTTCTGCACAATCAAATAAAATAGATTGCTTAAAAAATAGAATAAAAATCTGTGACTGAAAAATGAGAATAATTGTTATAAAATGAGAAAGATGTGTAGTGGAAAGTCTATAAAGCCGTGTGTAGAAATAACACTGAAAAGAATGACGAACAAAGATAGAGATAATGATGACGCGTTCAGATGTTGTCAGAATTACAGGAAAGGAAGACATGGGGAGAGGAGGATAGAAATATATATAGAAAGATGTGGGAGCATTGAGAGGAAGAGAGAGAGAGAGAGAGAGAGAGAGAGAGAGAGAGAGAGAGAGAGAGAGAGAGAGAGAGAGAGAGAGAGAGAGAGAGAGAGAGAGAGAGAGAGAGAGAGATGGAGAAAGAGAGAGAGAGAGAGAGAGAGAGAGAGAGAGAGAGAAAGAGAGAGAGAGAGAAAAGGAGAGAGAGAGAGAGAGGGGGGGGGGGAAGAGAGAGAGAGAGAGAGAGAGAGAGAGAGAGAGAGAGAGAGAGAGAGAGAGAGAGAGAGAGAGAGAGAGAGAGAGAGAGAGAGAGAGAGAGAGAGAATGAGAAGAGATATACAGACTGACAGATCGAACACAAAAGAGAAAAGGGAGAGGGAGGGCTAGACGCACTGACAGGCAGAAAGAGGGAAGCGGAGGAGCTAAAGAGGGGAGGAAGGAGGGCAAAAGAGGGGAAGACAAAGAGGACATCATCAGTACAGCTCAGTCCAAAGTCCTCTTGGATTACTCCGTCTAAAACTTGGCGCTCTACTCTCTCTGCCCTTCGTGCACTTGCAGAAAAGTACACTGACGGAGTGATCCTCCTTCCCCTCGAAGCAAGAGACTCTACGATTCCTCCGCGGCGGTTGATCCGTCGTGGCTGATCCGTAGCGAATTTTCCGTAGCGATTCCTCGGTGGCGTATTTTCCGTAGCCATTCCTCTGTAGCTAATTTTCCGTAGCGATTCCTCCGTAGCTAATTTTCCGTAGTGATTCCTCCGTAGCTAAATTACCGTAGCGATTCCTCCGTAGCGACGCCTTGGCAAACGAGCGGAGCGCTAGACCTTATCTTAGCGCCTAGCGGTGATTCAGCCGGCCTGCAATGGCGTTGGTAGCTTTGCTGGAGGTAGAGAGATTTGTCGGCAGAGATTTGCAGGGCGGCGCGAGTCCGTTTTTCTTCTTCGTTGTCATGTTTGCGATGTGCTTCTGGGATTGCTTGTAAGGGAGAGAAGGGCTGGGAGGGAGGGAAAAATAGGAAGAGAAGGAGAGGGAGAACGAGAGTACAGACACATATAGATAGACAGATAGACAGATAGACAAACAGACAGAGACATAGTCAAATTGGGAATGAAAACGGGGATATGAGCTAAATGATAAATGATAATGATAAACTTTTATTTATGTAAATGGTGAATGCAAATGTATTGCATTTTGCATGAGGTATAGTCTGGGTGTGCTCGTTAAGTTGACATTTTTTTACAGGCTTGCATTAAAATACAATAAACTTAATCAGACAGATATTACCCCTTTAAGATCTAATATATAGCAACAAATGCAATAGATAGGAGTGGTGTATAATCAAGTCTTTAGATAAGCAGGTAAATAATTGCATAAAATGAAACTACTAAAAGAAAAAAAAAAAAAGAAAAAAAAAAGAATAATATTAAAAAAAAAAAAAAACATAGATCATAGACAATGATGTTGATAATACCTATTGCTTTTGCAGATATATGTGCTAAGTGTTATGTATTTAGAATAAAAATGATTTTTTTATTATGAATCTGAGATGTGATATACTCCAAGTCTCACTTGTTAACATAATTATTAAATATAGTGATATTAGATGTTACATTTGGAAACGGTAGTCAGAATTACAAAATGAAACAGATGCTTTGTTGGTTTGTGTATGCGACGGAAAAGAGTGACTATGCAGAGTATCTAAAAAAAAAAAAAAAAAAGAAAAAAAGAAAAAAAAAATCTGCATTATTATTGAATTCATGTTATGTGAGATCTAAATTGGATTTGCCAAAAATAAAAAATAAAAATTGTTAACATGTTTGATGTAATAGAATTCAAAGATTCTAAAAGAAAGGAAGAATAGATTCCTTGGCATTGTTACACAACACCAATTATAAAACACTTAGCACTGAGTCCCTTACAATTTAGAAGTAAAAGCACACAATGTTCACTCATAATTGTGTATGAGAGACAAAGAGGCAGAACCAGAGAGACAGAGAAAGAGAGAAAGAGAGAGAGAGAGAGAGAGAGAGAGAGAGAGAGAGAGAGAGAGAGAGAGAGAGAGAGAGAG
>NW_028234419.1:5025776-5028276 GCF_977035675.1 Penaeus japonicus
TCTAATCCCTCTCTCAACAGCTATCGCGTAGTGTTACTCATCATTCATCATGCTAAATTTGTGCGGGTTGTTGCGTGATTAATTGAGAGAGAGGGAGGGAGGGAGAAGGAAGGAGGGAGGGAGAAGGAAGAAGGGAGGGAGGCAGGGAGGAAGGGAGGGAGAGAGAGAGGGCAGGGAGGAGATAGAGGGAGGGAGGGAGGATGGATGGAGAGGAAGGGAAAGAGGGAGGGCAGGAGGGAGAGAAAGATAGATAGATAAATAAATAGATAGATAGAGAGAGAAAGAGAGAGAAAGAGAAAAGACAGAAGCTTAGTTTACCATTTTTTCGAACGAATGAAAAGCGTCTTCAAATAAAAATGTGTCTTGATGTCGGAAACGTGAATGCAGATCCGTGGAAAAGCAAACGATGTGAACTTGTGAAACAGTAGTGAAAGGCAATGAAAGGAGAGGAGGAGAGAATGGCAAAGGAAATAAAAGCGAGGAGAGAGAAAAAAGGAAGAGAGGAAAGGAAGGGAGGAGGGAATGAGAGAGGAAGTAAAAGCGAGGAGAGGAGAGAAAGATGAAAGGAAACAAGAGGAGGAGAGGAAGGAAACATGAGGGGGAGAGAAATAAGGGAAGAAAAGAAAGAAGAAGAGTATGGGAGAGGAAAGAAATGCGATGAGAGGGAAAAGGGAAGAGAGGAAAGGAGGGGAGGAGAGAATAAAAAGAGAGAAAGGAGGCGAGGTGAAATATAGGGGAAAATGAGAAAGGAGGAGACGAGAGGAAAGGGAGAAGGGAGAAAGGGAAAGAAGAGGAGGGGGTAAAAAAGAATGAAGGAAGAGGAGAGAAAGGAGGGGAAAGACATGAGACGTAAGGGAAGAGAAAGGCGAAGAAGATAAATGTTCAAAAGATAGGCGACTAGACGAAAGAAGCAGAAAAAATAATGATTATGATGTAATAATAACAAAACCAAGAAAGGACAAATCAAAACAAAGAAAAATGAATCCACACCAAGAAAAGGAAACGAAGGATAATAAAGAAAGACAACAAGAAAGACAACACAAACGTAAAAAAAAAAAAAAAAAAAAAAAAAAAAACACACAAAACAGAAAAAAGAAAAAAAAAAAAAAAAAAAAACAGAATAGAAAACAGAAAAACAAAAAATCAAAAACAGAAATAATAAAACGAGAAACTATCGAGGATATGGGTGAGTTACAGGCACCAAAGAGCCATATAAAGGGCACACGTGAAATACCCTTCGGATCTCAACTAGAAGTTACGTCGAGGTTAAAAGCTTTGTCCTATACAAGCTTGTCTCGCGTAGACTAGGAGGTGGCTGTTTATTACAGTAGAGGGGGAGGGGGGGAGGAGGAGGAGGAGGAGAGGAGAGGGGGAGGATAGGAAGATGGGAGGGGAGAGAGGGAGAGGGGACTCAGAAGGAAGGGAGAGAAGGGGAGAGGAGATTTAGACGGGAGGGAGAGAGGGGGAGGGGAGAGGGAGAAGGGAGAGGAAGATAGGGCAGGAGAGAGGGAAAGGGAAGGGAGAAAAGGAGAGAAAGATGGGACAGGAGAGAGGGAGAGGGGATTTAGAAGAGAGGGAGAGAAGGGGAGGGGATTTAGAAGGGAGAGAGAGAAGGGGTGGAGAAAGGAAGATATGAAGGGAGAGAGGGAGAGGGAAGGGATAAAAGGAGAGAAAGAGGGGGCAGGAGAGGGAATTCAAAAGGGAAGGAGAGAAGGGGAGAGGAAAGGGAGAGGGGATTTAGAAGGAAGAGAGAGAAGGGGAGAGGAGAGGGAGAGGGGATTTAGAAGGGAGGGAGAAGTGGAGAGGAATGGGAGAGGGGATTCCTTCTCCTCCTTCTCCTCTTCCTTCTTCTCCTCCTCCTTCTCCACCTCCTCCTTCTCCTCCTCCATCTCTTCATTCTGCTCCTCCTCATCCTCTTCGTCCTCCTCCTCCTCCTCCTCCTCCTGCTTTCACGTACCTTGTGTCTGCAATCTATCGCGCTAATCCCTGTGAAATGAAACAGAAAATCGAGCTTATGTTACGGGGCGAAAGCCGTTCACTATCCCCCTCCTCCACCCCCATTCCCGCCCTCCAATCCCTCCTCCACTCCCACATTCCACTCCCTCCTCCACCCCATCCCATCCTTCCACTCTCTCCTCCACCCTCTCCCATCCTTCCACTCCCTCTTCCCGCTCCATTCCCGTCCTCCACTCCCTCTTCCACCCCATCCCCACCCCGCCGCCTCCTCCACCTGCACTCCATCCCTTTGAGCTGTCCGTCTGCTTATTCGTTCTCGCTTTGTTGATAATCTTCTGTGTGCTGTCTGTCTGTCTGTCTCTCTCTTTCACTCTCTCTCTCTCACTCTCTCTCTCTCTCTCTTGCTCTCTCTCTCTCCTCTCCTCTCCCTCTCTCTCTGTCTGTCTCTATGTATATATATATATATATATATATATATATATATATATATATATATATATATATATATATATATGTGTGTGTGTGTGTGTGTGTGTGTGTGTGT
>NW_028234419.1:5066950-5069450 GCF_977035675.1 Penaeus japonicus
CTATTAGTATTGATATCATCATTATTATTATCATTAATCATTTCATTATCCATATTACTATCATAATCATTATTATAATTTTCATTACCATCATTATCATAAGCATCATCATTATCATCATTATCAACATCATGCTGATCTTGTTACTATAATTGTTATTATCCTCATTATTGGCATTATCATTATTATAACTATCATTACCATTGTTATCACTACCCTTATAATGATTATCTTTATTATCATTATATTTTTTCTTGCATCTACTACTACTACTACTATTACCATTACTTCAATTACTACTACTACTTTTATTACTATCAACATTATTATTATTAATGTTGTAATAATATTAACAATCATAATATTACGATGAACAATATCATTACTAGGTCAATAATCTTTATCCTTTCCACATTGTTCTTATTATCATTGCTATTACTACATGTCTGTATCATATTTTGGCAAACCAAATATATTATATTTACCCATTTATATATGAGAATGATCTTTAAGTAGAAGTAAGTAAACTCCACTTACAATGATTTGGAAAAGGAAAAATGTTAATCAACTCAAATTACAACGAATGAACATGGAGAATGGAATGAAAAATCCATCTGCATATCCTCTCCACCGCCCTAGAACACCTAAACATATCCTAAAAACAAAGAGCGTAAAACAACCACAATGAAACCTAGACAAAGCCGGTGGAAAGAGACAACCATTAATCAGACGCAAGGACCACATCCCAGTAGTGGGTACGAGCCATTATATCTACACAATTAAAGTTTGGGTGATTAACAGTCGAATGACAAGAGGGGGGAGAAGGATCATCGTCTGATTTCCCAGGTGTTGTTGCAAACAGAACATACAGAGGGAGAGAGAGTGGGCAAGATTTCCCTGTGATCCCAGCAGCTGGCTTGTGTTGCTCGGCGCTGCTTCTTTCTGCGGTTCGAATCTCGAATTCTCGGGGTTGTGAGGGAGGGAATTTAGCTCTTGGCGGACCAGTAGGTGTTTGGTGCGAGTGAATAGCATGCTAACGATATTTGCATTTATGTTGCATATTCGCCCGTTCCTTATTCGGAATGAGGGAAGGAGGGAGGGTAAAAAAGGAGGCGTAACGAATGGACACACAGACTATCCTCCTTTACAGTCACACGCATACACGCACACACGCACACTACAAGATATCCGAGCCGACTGCAATTAGGAGTAATGCCATTCAGAGCAACGAGACGTAAATGATCACAAACAAGCTTATGGTATCCTCGACGTGTAGGCGTTCATGCATGTGCGCGTATATGTGTGTGTGTGTGATTGTGGTTTCGGATCCGTGTACGTAGAGTGCGAGTGCGCGTGGAGCGGCCACGGCGGACAGATCACCTAGGCGCTCGAGGCTCAGACCTGACTCGGACGCCACCTCGCGTGTACGTCAGCTGACTCGTCCCGCCTCTTTATCTTCGTCCTTCCCTCCTGCTCGCTCGCTCGCTCGCTCCGACCGACTCCTCGTCCGGCCTTCGACTCTTTCTCCTGGCCCACCATGGCTTCTGCGAGAGGACTTTTTAGACCATTTACGGTGTCGTTTTCTTTCGCTCTGAAGTCATAGTGCGACGCGGATCTACTGTGATATTATATGATAAATTCCATCCTCGGAAGTTAAATATTCCTGCTGTTGTGACACTTTCGAAAGTCGTGAAACTTTAGTGAATAATATTAAAAACAACAACATAACAAGGGACTACGAAATTAGATATAGTGTTCAAAGCTATTTACATGAAAAAATAAACATATTTTTTCCCAAAATTATTTTCGAATAGAACAGAAAAGCACCGAAGAAAAAAGGGACAGGTAAACAGACACAGGCACACAAAATGGGACAAGAAAACAACTGAATCTTTATATACTGCAAAGGTACAAAAAGACAGGGAGAGAAAGGAGAGGACAGACTCTCATAAACTTTCAGACAACATCACCGTAATCATCCAGGTAAAATTCTCCGACTTGTTGATTCATCAGTTCATTCTTAAATATCTTTTTACTCGCTGTCTTTGCATATGTATTTTTTTTTCTATTTGTTTACTTTCTTCTGTATCATGTTTAGCTGTTATTCATTTACATGTCTTTTTTTACTTGTTGTCTTCATCGTGTATGTTTTTGACTTGTTATTCTTCACCTACATTCATATCACTTTACTTATCTTATATTTTTATATACATTTTTTTATTCTTTTGTTTTACTTCTATTCACCAGTTGATTCTTGAATGCCTCTTCTCTCGTTTGCTTTCCATTAAAGCAATCTATACAAGCGACTGCCATGATTAGCATTTTGTATAAACCTTCATCATTTTTTTTTACGCGTCGATTAAAGAATGTAAATGAAGGTTGTGTAACGACTGAAGATGGCCTGTTAATTCTGGGGTTTAAGTACGATAATGGAGGCGTCAGAATGACAGTGTGTGTGTGTGTGTTTGTGTGTGTATGCGTGTGTGTGTGTGAGTGTGTG
>NW_028234419.1:5139450-5141190 GCF_977035675.1 Penaeus japonicus
CTATACTAATGAAAACAAGATCCAGTATATTTTCTTCCCTTGTTGGAATAATGATGATTTGGTTAAGGTAAACATTTTCTTCAAAATCTAAAAGCATTCTCGCTTGTTGTTTTTCATCTCTAGTGGCATTTGCTCCTATCTTTATTTTCTTTGTTTCCCAATCGATAAAGGGGAAATTAAAATCGCCAAGTATAATAATAGCTTCAATTTCCCTTGTATTGACAATGTAATTACTAATAATGCCTAGTGATTCATTGAAAGATGTTTCTGTTGTTCCAGGAGGTCTGTATAAAATAATGTATAGCTCTTTTGTATCTTTTGTCAATACCCCTAGTATTTCTACTGTATTATTAGAGTATTCTATTACAGTATCCATTCTAGTTGCTAATTCTTTCCTGATATAAAGAGCTACTCCTCCTCTGCTTCTCTTATTTCTATATTTCCTTATTAACTCATAGTTATCAATTTTAATTTCTTCATTTTTATGTATTCATCCAGATAAGTTTCTGTAAGAGCTATCACTGAATAATTGTTGATCTTTGCCATGTCCTCTAGATATGTAGGTTTTGTCTGGTTACTTTTTGGATATAATCCCTGTATATTTAGCAATATGAGAGTCTCAAATAAATTATTTCTTTGCATGTCTACATTACCTACTGTTGTTAGATAGTTGATGTCGTTTCCCCCTACTTTGGGGGAGCTGGACCTTCCCCCGGTGTAGCGGTGGGCGTTTCATTACCTGTCTTTGTTCGAATAGGTATGCTTCGCAGGACTGAATGTCCTTGTCTGTTGCTGGTGATATACCAGTGTTTTCCTGCCCCGTCTTTTTCTCTGTTTTCTCTTAGTTTATTTATCAATGTTTTTTGACTTTGCCTTTTTTCATAGCTCAAGTCCGGTGATATCCATGCTTCTTTATATTCATCAATTTCCTTTAGTTTCATATTCTTTCCAATCAGTTTCCATTTCTATCTTTCATTTTTCTAATTTGACCTTAGTTGTCCTTGGTCTCAAAGCCGCCTTTAAATATTTACCCTCTCTAAAGGCACTCTCAACTTTGATAATTTCATTGAGGTTCAATTTTGTTATGATCTCATTAATCATTTTCATATCATTTGTTTTCCTGATTTCAGGATCATTTTCTTCTTTTTCTTCTAGATTGTATATAAAGAGCCTATTTGCTCTGAATGTATCTTCATTTTTCTTCTCTGACTTTTCTTTTGTAGGTTGTTTTGGTTGCTTCTTTTTGTCGCCTACAACCTTTCAGTCAGCCTCATCATCTTTTTTTTGGTTGTTCAGTGTCTGAAATATCATTGTCTAGAATATTCTTGGCCTGTTTATCCGATTTTTGCCTTACTATTTCAGAAAACGTTTTTTTTCTTCTTCCTGATTTACTTTACTTTGCTCACCTCTTGGATTTTCTTGTTTCTTCTTTGGCTTTACTTTTACATTTTTAGTGTCTTGTACAGCCTTTTCTGTTTCCAATTCAGCAGCCTGAGTTACCTTTTTTTCTTTAGGTTTTTCTTTTTTGCTCTTGTTTTAATTCATGAATTTCATCTTTCAATATTTGTATCTCCCTCAAACATTAAATCTTGAAGTCCTTTAATTCTTCATACATTTTCTGAATTATATTTTCTAGTGGGCATGCCCCTTCACACTTTTTGGGTGTGCTGATTTTTTGGTCACCGATATGGCTCATTTCCTCTTTTTCCAGAATGTCTGATACGGGTGCATATACATTTT
>NW_028234419.1:5161405-5166405 GCF_977035675.1 Penaeus japonicus
TTTGAAATCTACGGTGATGGTTCTGGTAACCTTATACTTTGACTGCTTACGTTTCTTTTGACTGTCTCATTTTATTTCAGAAGTGATTTATAAATTCATAGAGTCATGGCTATAATGGATTTTCAGTACATGCACCGGAAAGCATGTCGGTCTGTTGCCTGCAATGTAGGTCAGAACCCGTAGGAAGCTCTTCGCCTTCGCCTAGAATGCGTCGGTATCATCAGTCAATAGAGAATATTCGAACTGTAAATGAAAAAAATGGAAGGCAATATCTCCCTTGTCCCTTGCTCCCTGCCTTTATCTTCGTTCTCTCGTCTGTCTCTCTTAGTTCGTCCTGAGAATCCGATCGTGTCTCCACCATAGCTTCTCAGCGGAGGGACGGTGCAGCCACCAGGTTACGACAACTGATTATGTAATGTATCTTTTAGAAAAAGATAACAGACGATAAAAAAATAGTTTGATAAGATGATATATGAAGATAAGTACCAACCCTTCTCTTATTTTCATTGCTAATCTAATGTCTTCCTAAGAGAGTTTTAGTCCCATGTATTAAGTTTCAAGCTTGTGACTTGAGAGGTCTCCATCCCAGACTGAGCCCCTACTGGGGATGGCAATCTCTCACCAAGCTCTTTATACTTTATGGTTTTATCTCATTTGTGAAGAAAAGAGATCTGTATTTATGGATGTTGATGAAGTAAAACTGTTACCAATGTTAATTTTGTTTCATCCCTCCTTGGTTCCTTCTGTTAGATACTACGTCATGGAAAATGAATAACATTCTTATATATATTTCTAACTTTTTAATTATAACTATAACTAACTATTTTTACTCGCTTTGGCATTCTGCACATTATCATTACAATCATTACAATATTTTTATTAATGTCTGTAGCAGTTTATGAATTCCCAACGACTTTATTGTGATTATTACCACTACTAACCTACAATGACAAAGCTGCATTGATTATGTATAAGTATACCCTGCTACTGCTTAATTATGTGTTCCCTCCAATATACAGTATAGGCTTGACTTTACGAATATACCGACATGGGACGACTTTAACTGTACAGTATAACAAGTATAAATTACTGTTTAAATAATGCAGTATCATCCACGAACGCTTCCGCAACCGCATATTTTTTATCATCATGATGGATAATATTACTGAAACATGAAATCTTTAGGCAATTTTATGAAAGAAACAAAACAACATTATTGAAATATATAACTCAGTAGTTATATCTAATCATGTTTTTCATAAAAATAAAGGTGAATGAAAAGCGTGATACTCAAAACTAATATATTCAGTGATATATACAGGTTTTTAACACTTATATGCAGGAGCAGCCATGCTCAACATAGCGACGGGCGGAGACGGTGATTTGGGAATGCGGCAGATGATCGGTCCAGTGACCAAGCTAGAGTGAGAGAGAGAGAGAGAGAGAGAGAGAGAGAGAGAGAGAGAGAGAGAGAGAGAGAGAGAGAGAGAGAGAGAGAGAGAGAGAGAGAGAGAGAGAAAAGAGAAGGGAGAGAGAGAAGAGTGAGAGGGAGAGAGAGAAGAGTGAGAGGGAGAGAGAAAAGATAGATAGGGAGGGTGAGAGAGAGAGAAAACGAAAGAGAATGAGACTGAAAGAGAGAGAGAGAGAGAGAGGCACACAGAAAGAGGAGAGGTGTAAGGTGGCCGACAGGTGCGGTCAGCAAGCGTTTCTCGACAGAGTCTCATTCAGGTTGGGATGTCAGGGTGACACCTTGGTAGCGAGGAGAAGTCTAGACAAAGGTTCAGGTTAACAGGGTTTTATTCTTGGCAGCTACAACAAAGAATATCTTTGCCGTCCCCTTGGTCAGCAGGCGTTTCTCGACATAGTCTCGTTGAAGTTGGGGTGTCAGGGTGACACCTTGGTAGCGAGGAGAAGTCCAGACGAAGGTTCAAGTTAACAGGGTTTTATTCTTGGCAGCTACAACACAGAATATCTTTACCGTCTCCTTGGTCAGCAGGCGTTTCTCGACAGAGTCTTGTTCAGGTTGGGGTTTTAGGCTGACACCTTGGTAGCGAGGAGAAGTCCAGACGAAGGTTCAGGTTAACAGGGTTTTATTCTTGGCAGCTACAATACAGAATATCTGTGCCGTTCCCTTGGCGTTCCTTGTCTGGTGAGATTCACCAAGGGGAGCGTTTATATTAGGGCCGTAGGCTTGTTTACATGACGTCCCTACATGACGACGACGGCGACCTGGACTACCATATTTGGTTCGGTAGAATCAGACCGCCGAATGCCTGGGTTGTATAGTCTAGGCTGGAATGTTTCCACAGGGGAATGTCCAGACACAACAGAAGATCGCGAGACGCGCTCGACCGGACCCCGGCGCACACACGGTATGTCAGAGTAAATGCAAATCACAAACAACTAGCTAAGTAAAATATTATAACATATATATAAGTCATAGCATAAACAATAAATATCGCATACATAATGCAAACACTGACATATATGGGCATATATAAGAACACAGTATAGTGAGAGTACATAGAGTAAGATATTGAACATGAGAGAATGTGTTCTATGAGAAAATTAATTCAATAATACAAAAAATAGTAAATGCCGGATAAACAGGAGAAGTGGCAAACACACAGTACATATGACAACAAATAAATAGCATAATAGTGAGCTAAGGAAAAACAGTGAACATGAGAGGCAAGGAAAATAAGTAACGTCTGAATAATGACAACAAAGCAAACAGTATAATCGTGAACAGAAAGAACAAACAAAAGAAGGGTGCTAATCTACGGGATGGCTGGCTAGCACTCACAGGCTCGGAAACCTTGTTGTTGAGGTTCCTTATAACATTTCTACGGAAAATACAGAACGCGGCAGATACAAGGAGGATACCGACGAGGGTTGATAGAACAGGAAATCCAAAGGTGACGTGATGAGAGGGTATGAAGTCGAAGAAATCAGGCTGATCAGTGAAATTGGGTAACATTCTGATATTTACATCAGGGATAGAGACATCAACAGTGGGAAACGACAGTGACACAGGTTCTAAGGACTAAGTTCTAAGGATGGGCGGATGGTGAGTCGCTCGGATTCGAGTCGGCAGAATTGGAGGAGGAAGAAAGCATCAGCGACCTTCATGTCTTTGTGTGTGTTATTGCATGTTAAACTTATCTGTGTTGGAGTGAAGAAGTATAGTATGTTAGCGTAAGGATCAATGGGTCGGAGGTAGTGTTTATCTGGTCATACATGCAAGATGAATGCATATATTGACCTGTATTAATAGTAATAATGATAATAATATGGCTATACATGTAGCAAAGAAAGCTTAATATAAATGACAGAGATGCATATACAGTTATATATTTATAAAATAATAGAACTTAATCATTTGTTCTCAGATACGGTGTTACAAGTAATGCATTGTATAGAGTACAGTGCTTTTAAGAGGGAGAGACAGATAAAGAGAGAGAGAGGGGGGGGGGGGAGAGAGAGAGAGGAGAAAAAGAAAGAGAGAGAAGAGAAGAGAGAAAAAGAGAGAGATAGATAGATAGATAAAGAGATAGAGATAGATAAAGAGAGAGAAGAGAGAGAGAGAGAGAGAGGGCAAGTGAGAGAGAAATAGAGAGAGAGAGGGAAAGAGAAAGACAAGGATGGAGAGAGAGAAAATGGAGAGGGGAGAGAAAGAGAGAGTGAGAGAGAGATAGACAGAGAGAGAGAGAGAGAAGGAGGGAGAGAAAGAGAAAAGAGAGAGGGAGGGAGGGGAGAGAGAGAGAGAAAGGAGAAAAAGAGAGAAAGAGAGAGAGAGAGATAGAAAAGGAGAGAAAGAGAGAGAGAGATAGAGAGGGAGGGAGGGTAGGAGATAGAGAGAGAGGGAGAAGGAGGGAGCGAGAGAAGGGATAGAGGGTGAGAAGGAGAGACAGAAAATGAGAGGGAGAGAGGGGGAGGGAGGGAGGGAGGGAGAGAGAGAGAGAGAGAGAGAGAGAGAGAGAGAGAGAGAGAGAGAGAGAGAGAGAGAGAGAGAGAGAGAGAGAGAGAGAGAGAGAGAGAGAGAGAGAGAGAGAGAGAGAGAGAGAGAAAAGAGAGAGAGAGAGGGAGAGAGAAGGAGAGAGGAGAGAGAGAGGGAGAGAGAGAGAGAGAGGGAGAGAGTGAGGGAACGAGAGAGAGAGGAGGGGGGGGGGGGATAGACACACTATCAGAGAGAGAGAAAGAGAGAGAGAGGGGGGGTGATATATATATATATATATATATATATATATATATATATATATATATATATATAGAGAGAGAGAGAGAGAGAGAGAGAGAGAGAGAGAGAGAGAGAGAGAGAGAGAGAGAGACAGACAGACAGACAGACAGACAGACAGACAGACAGACAGACAGACAGACAGACAGACAGACAGACAGACAGACAGACAGACAGACAGACAGACAGACAGAGACAGAGACAGAGACAGAGACAGAGACAGAGACAGAGACAGAGACAGAGACAGAGAGTAGGGATGTCAAATATAGCTGATCAAAATACAATGAATACACGAATATCATATCCCAGCAAGCGAAGTAAACGCCGTGTAAGGTCAGGTCAACTTTGTCTGACAGGTAATTCACACATTGTCGCATCCACAATTATGCTGACCCTGAAAAGAGCTGAATACCTTGACTGCCATGCCCCTACATTTCAAACTACCTTCCCGCGTAACCACTTCTAGGGACGGCTGATAGGAAATCCTTCCATATAACCGGTGTGTCTAGAACATACATACAGACCAGGATTGACTGCGCTACCGCTGACACCTAATTTCTCCGTTTATTAGTGTTTATTACTGTGCTATATCGTGTACCATAACGTGAGACTATCTGCGTTATGGAATAATCCTAAATTATATAAACCCTGTGTCTGGCATCACATACCTATTCTATGTAGGTTATTAGTTCCAGCACACACCCATCACAGAGAGAGAAAGAGAAGGAGAGTGAGAAAGAGAAGGAGAGAGAGAAAGAGAAGG
>NW_028234419.1:5186405-5188210 GCF_977035675.1 Penaeus japonicus
AGATTATTGTTGGTTGGTCATTTTGGTTTGGTTGGTTCATGTGGGTTGAATGAAGGAAATATGTGAACTATCTATATATATATACAAGTCACAGACAGATGTGAACTAACTGGTGCTAAGCCACACCTGAACAGGACGGACAGACATAAAGTGTAGTTGGAGGGGAACAAATTATAGACGTATGTGAATTAACATGTGATAAATGCAAGTAAGATGTTTTTGACATGAACAAATAGCACTGGAGGTGATTAAAGTTAGGAAAAATAGAATCAACCTGCAATTGAATTGTTGCGTAATAAACAAAGATTATGTATTATGTATATTGAACGGATACAAAAAGAACGATACTTTCCATATAAAAAAATAATAAAATAACTGTAAACTAATCAAATGAAAATCAACAAAAATATATACTAATTGATGATGATGATAATGATGATGATTATAATGATAGTGATGATAATAATAATGATAATAATAGTAATAATGACAGCATAATGATGATGATAGTGATAATAATAGTAATAATAATAATAACAATAATAATTATAACAATAATAATGAAAACTTATTATGGCATTAATCATAAAAAAATAATAATAAGTATAATTACACCAATGGTAATAACATTGATACGAATGATAATCATAATAATAACAATAACAATGATAACAACAACAATAATAACGATAATAATAATAACAACAATATAAATACCAACACTACTTCCTACAGCCAACCCTCCTAGGATGCCAAAGAAAGTCATCCGGTTGCAGGAGACACAACTCACCTCCCGGTTAATCTTGCAGTTTGGATGATGAAGACTAGACAATTCCATATGCTCTATCTTGCTCGTGGACTTGTTAAGTTCCGGGGAGCCAAAGTGGTGGTGAGGAGGTACGCCAGCTGTGAGAGGGAGACGGATAGGGTTGTTTGTCACTTGGGGATCTACCATGGCAGCTGGAAAGTGCAGAGAGGAAACCATAGCTATGGGAGTGATTTTTTTTTGAGTGGGTTTGTGTACGTTTGTATAAAGTATGAAGAATTACTGTCGTTATTGCTACTCTAATGTGTTTTATCGCCTGTTTGTTTTGATTGCTGGGGCTAATTGGGGGGTCGAATTAGGCGTATTTTTTCCCCTCTTCAACTCTCCCCATATAAAAGGAAATCAGAAGAAAGGCAATCGAATATAAAGAAAAATTATGCAGAATATGTCTAATGCGACCCACAGGAAAATATAATCGAAATTCCTTAGGATTAGGAAAGCAAAGGGAAAAATCCAGTAAAATCCATAAGAATATCCAATATGATGATATGATAGAATGGTGACTATGTATATACCTACACACACACACACACACACACACACACACACACACACACACACACACACACACACACATATATATATATATCTATATATATATATATATATATATATATATATATATATATATATATATATAGAGAGAGAGAGAGAGAGAGAGAGAGAGAGAGAGAGAGAGAGAAAGAGAGAGAGAGATAGAGAGAGAGAGAGAGATTGCATACATACATACATAGATACATACATATATATATATATATATATATATATATATATATATATATATATATATATACACACAATCATGTCAAATCACTAAAAAGAATCAATCAATCAAGGCAGCCAGAAGGGCAAGGAGGACAAGACGACTCACGTGGCATGTCATTCATCCAGTGCAAGCGTGTCTTCCGGGGTCGCTTCATGAACAGCATGATGGGCAGGAACTTGAGGAACACAGCACGGATCCAGTTGGGCATCCTGT
>NW_028234419.1:5188310-5190810 GCF_977035675.1 Penaeus japonicus
ACACATTACCCTTACACGTGTCGCCCCTCCCCCCCCCCTTCCCCGTCCACCCCTCCCTACCCCCAGGCTCTTCTTCACCCTTCGCCTTTCGTAGATTCATCCTTTTACTCTATCTGATTGTGTCTTTGTCTGCATCTCTCTCTGTCTCTCCCCCATCCCCTCTCTGTCTCTGTCTTTTTCGCTCTCTCTCTCTCTCTCTCTCTCTCTCTCTCTCTCTCTCTCTCTCTCTCTCTCTCTCTCTCTCTCTCTCTCTCTCTCTCTCTCTCTCTCTCTCTCTCTCTCTCTCTCTCTTTCTCTCTCTCTCTCCCTCTTTCTCTCTCTCTCTATTTATTTACCTATCTACCGTTCACGCCCTTTCTTCCTACCTCTCAAACTTCTATCTGCATCTTTGTCTTATCTCCCAGTCATTCCTTATTCGTTCCCTACTCTTCCTGACAAAGAGAGAGAGAGAGAACAGAGAAAGAGAATAGAGGGAAAAACAACAAAGAAGACACGAGAGCTGATCCAAGGATGGAGTGCTTGTTTGCTCAAAGCATCAAGCAATTCTCGAAACGTAACTAGGTGGCTGAAGTTGATTTTTGCAAGCCCTGTTTTAGAAAAGAAAAACAAACGTGCAGTTGGTTGGTTCCTGAATTTACGTCACCGATTCGATTTTGAGTTATGTCCGCTCTTCCGTGAACCGTTTATTGAGTTCTGCTCTCAGGTTTTCTGTCTGTCTGTCCGTCTGTCTGTCTGTCTGTCCGCCTGTCTGTCCGTCTATCTGTCTGTCTGTCTGTCCGTCTGTCTTTCTATCTGTCTGTCTATCTATCTTTTGGTCGGTCTGCCTGCCTACCCGCCTGCCTGTCTGTCAGTCTGTTTAATTTACTTAAAATCCCATGTTATTAGATTTTCGATTCCTAGGTTATGAAATATATTTTTTTTTTCCTTTCTGATTTTTATTTTCTTTCCTGTTTTCTTCTGCATCATCTCTCTTTCTCTCTCTACATCTTTAGATCATTCCTCCCCTCTTCTTCCTTTGCTATCTCCCTCCTTCCATTCTTTCTCTCAATCCCCTTTTTCTTCCTTTTCTTATGGGTCACTCTCTCTTCTTTTCCTTTCTGCTTCTCTTTCCTTCTGTCTCTTCATCATCCCCTTTTCCATCCCTTCCTTTTTCGCTCCCTCCCTCCAACCTTCTTTCCTCCCCACCTCTCCTTTCCATCCATTCCCTTCTCTCCCCCCCCCCCCCACAAACACATATTCCCTCTATATCCTCTCTTATGTCTCCTTTCCTCCTTCCACTTCTTCTGTTCCCTCACCTCCCTTCCTTCTGCCGCGCGCTCTCCCTCCCTTTCCTCTCTTTCTCTAATCCCCCCCCCCGCCTTCCCCTTCCCCTTCCTCCCTCCTTTGACCACCCCCCTCCCGTTTCCATTCCTTCTATCTCCCCCCCCCCCCACCTTACCTCTTCCTCCCTTCTTTCTCTCTCTCTCCTATTTCACCCTGTTCCCCCTTACCTTTCTTCCCTCCTTTCACCCCTCCCCCTTTCCTCCCATCCCCCCTCCCCACACACACACATTCTCCTCACATATGCATATCCGATATTGCATGAGAATAAAGCGAGATCTCTCGACTTGCCCGGCAACGGTGACTAAACTTGAATGTATTTTTTTCCCTCTCTCTTTTTTTTGTGAATGATCGTCTCTTGGGTGCACGGCCGACACTTTGGATTTGGGCCATCGCCGATTTACGAACCCCCTGCCCCTTACCCCAGCCCCTTGCCTCTGCCCCTTGCCCCTGCCTCTTGTCCCCCCTCCCCCGCTCCTTTTCTTTGGAATTACGACCTACACTTATTCTCCCTAAATTTGAATGAATTATTCGGGGTTCACAATAGCTAGGTAAAATAGTCAAAATGCAGCAGTCAACATACCATCGTCAAAAACACAAGTCAAAATACAATAGCAATAAAACAGTCAAAAAAAAAAAAAAAAAAAAAAAAAAAAAAAAAAAAAATTCTCGGTTAGCATTAACCACACGAAACTCAAAACACAACCACCATTCCGCAGCCGACAAAATACAACAACTCGAAAATACAACAGCCAAACAAATGTAAAAATAATATACTTCCGTCGATATTAAGGACGACGACCACTCTCGAACAATAATCTGAAGCACGACCTTCGGAATCTGGCTGCCTCCCGCTGACTTCGCACGGTCGTCTCTATTAACAAAGCCAAATTTATAGCGGCAACGTCAGCACGAATTTTATCCTTGTTCTTCTTGTTCTTGTTCTTGTTCTTTCCCTTTGTTTCTGTTTCGCAATACATTAGTGATTTGCATTTTTTTGATTAATTTATATTGTATGTTGTTTGCCCGTTCGGATTCTCTCTCTCTCTCTCTCTCTCTCTCTCTCTCTCTCTCTTTCTTTCTTAATTTTTTTGGGTCTTTTTCTTTCTCTCCGGCGGGGGGGGGGGGGGGGGAGGGGCCTTAATTTCGTAATTCGGGTTGGGGGGTTTTTCCTGGGGGG
>NW_028234419.1:5213310-5216028 GCF_977035675.1 Penaeus japonicus
CATTTCCTTCCTTTTCTCAATGACGAGTATGATTATCTCCGTCTCTCACTCTCTCTCTCTCTCTCTCTCTCTCTCTCTCTCCCTCTCTCTCCAACTCTCTCTCTCTCTCTCTCCCTCTCTCCTTCTTCTTCTCTCTTTTTCCCATTCTACTCCTCTCTACACTCTCCTCTCATTTTCTTCGAATCCTCCCTCACCTCTCTCAACCTCGTCTCTTCCTCATTCTCCCTCCCCTCCCTCAATTCCCTGCACCTCCCGCTCCATCCCTCTCTCCTCTCTCCCTCTTCTCTCTCCTCACTATCCTCTCTCATCTTCGTCAAAGTCATTACTTCTCCTTCTCTGACTCTCCCGCCCTCTCTCCTCCACTCTCATCCTCTCTCTTCCTCCTCTCACTCTCCTGTCCTCCTCTCCATCTAAGTACTTCAGGACCTTCCCCCTCCCTCTCCCCTTTCACAACTCCTCTCTCTCTCTCCTCTCCCCTCTCTCTCTTTGTTCCTCTCTCATCACCACATCTCTTCGCATCTTCTCTCTCTCTCTCTCTCTCTCTCTCTCTCTCTCTCTCTCTCTCTCTCTCTCTATCTATCTATCTATCAATCTATCTCTTTCCATCTGCTCTTCTCTATTTCCATCTATCTACCAATCACTCTTCTATTCTATATCTTCTCTCCTTCTTTTTCTCCCCTTCAGTTTTCCTCCCATTTCCCCTCCGCCTTCTCCCCTGAAAAAAAAAAAGAAAAAATCCCCCATAATTCAAGACTTCATTCTGCAATATCTATCTATGACGTAACCCGCATAATTACCGAATCTCGCAGATTAGCACATATCTTAGAACTCCGAGGTTAATATCAGCATAACTCGCAAAACTTCCCGACTTGTAAATTCCTAAGAACTCGCGCAAATATTTCGCATCCTTTCCGAAAACCTGCTTGAAACTTCTCTTGACATCCTTGTTTCTTATTTTCTTTTGTGCATCTTCCAAGACGCTTAAATAATTTTGCTCGCTCATTCCTCGGACGGAGAAAAGGAAGCACGAGGGAAAGGTGAAGTTGATATGTATTAGAGGTTGTGTGTGTGTTTGTGTGTTTGTGTGTTTGCTTGTGTTTGTGTGTGTTTGTGTTTGTTTGTTTGTGTGTAAGTGTGTGTGTGTGTGTGTGTGTGTTTGTGTGTGTGTGTGTGTGTATGTGATTAAAAAAAATATATTCCTTTTGATGAAAACGAATATTTAGGAGGATTCCGTTCTATATACGGTCAAAATTTCAATATTTCAGACACTATGGTGGCAATAAACACCACAGAGTAATGATACAAGTAGCAAAAATAGTAATAATGAAATGATAAAATAAAAGAGCAAAACAAGAGCAAAGATTGGAGAATGATAATCACTAAAACATAACAATAATAATAGGGGCTGCAATAATAGTATTAATAACAATGACGAGGATGTTGATAAAAATAATGAAAATAAGGAGAATAATGATAACAATAATGATAATCACTATCATCATCGTGCTGACAGTAATAATGGAAATGATAATGATAATGGTGAAAAGGACTAGTTTAATAAATAATCTAATTCATAATAAACAATTACACCGAAAGCAAAATTAAGGACATACAAAACTAAAAACTAAAAAAAAAATAAAATAAAATAAACGAAAAAGAAGAAAAAAAAAAAAAATAGAAATGAATAAATAAAGTGAAACGGGACTCTCTAACTGCACTCACACCTCACACCTCTCCTCATTGTGTAACTATGAAAATACGCGGTGGAACTTCTCAAGGAAAATGTCGCCGAGTTTTGCACGCGACCATGAATGAAATGCACATTCTTCTGACCTGTTTCCTCGACCCCCCCCATCCCCCCACCCCACCCCCCTCTCTCCCTCCCATCCACACACCCAACACTCCCCCTACCAACCCCCCTCCCCAACGTGTCCTCTAACCTCTAGCTCTCCTTCCCCCCCTCCCCCTCCTCCTCCTCCTCCTCCTTCGTCGCTCCCCTTCTTTTGCCATTTCATCTCATCCTCCAGTTGTTTCTATTTTCGTCACTTTTTCTTTTCCTCTCTCTCTCTCTCTCTATCTCTCTATCTCTCTATCTATCTATCTGCCTGTCTATCTATCTATCTATCTATCTATCAATCTCTTACCCCATCCATTACATTCAGTATCGGCGCCCATGAGAGAACGAAAGAGAGAGAGAGAGAGAGAGAGAGAGAGAGAGAGAGAGAGAGAGAGAGAGAGAGAGAGAGAGAGAGAGAGAGAGAGAGAGAGAGAGAGAGAGAGAGAGAGAGAGAGAGAAACAAACATATCAAGAAACGGACTGAAAGAGAGACATGCAAACTAAGATAAGGAAAGAAAAGGAAAATAATAAAACGAAAAGGAAGTGGGAAAAGGAAGTGGGAAAAGGAAGTGGGAAAAGGAAGTGGGAAAAGGAAGTGGGAAAAGGAAGTGGGAAACGCGGATAAGAAAGAAAAATATAAATGAGAACTGAGGGGCGGAGGCTCAACCCCGAAACAATAAGTCTAACTTGTGTACTTATGATGAGACGCAGCTTTGTATGTGACACCAATGAGAAAAATATGGTAATTCCGCCTCCCTCTCTCTCTCTCTCTCTCTCTCTCTTTATCTCTCTATCTCTCTCTCTCCTTCTCTCTCTTTTTCCTCTATTTCTCTCTCCCCCCCTCTCTCTCTCTCTCTCGCTCTCTTTCTCTCTCTTTTCCC
>NW_028234419.1:5233628-5241128 GCF_977035675.1 Penaeus japonicus
AGAGCAACAACAATAATAATAACATAAATAATTACAGATGATCTTGTGGGAAACAAACATCTCAAATCGTCATCATTGTTGCCATTACCATTATCATTATCAGCTCTTTTATTGTTATCTATTTCGTCTCTTCATTATCATCCGTTTATTATTATTATCATTATTGATGCTATCATCTCCATTGTTATCACTTTGATGGTTAGTGATTTTGACTTATTTATTAATTACTATTAATATTGTTACTTTTTTATATCATTGACATGATTTTTATTATCATTTCTATTAATATCACTATCATTATAATTACTATTGAAATTACAATTACTGTTATTGTAACCCTAGACCTAAACATAAGTATGATTTTCATCATCATCATCAATATTCTATTTTTTTCACACCATCATTGTATTATACTAACAACTAGTATCATCTTCATTGTTTTTATCATCATTACCGTTATGATCATTATCACTATCAATGTTATCATTATTATTATTACTATTATTATCATTATAATGATGATAAAGATAATACTAATGATAATAGTAATAATAATAATAATGATAAGGACATAAAAGATGATAATGATATTAATGATAATAATATTTATGATTATAATAATCATCATAATCATTATCATGATACTGATAATAATAGCAATGATGGTAATGATAATGATAATAATGATGATAATGATGATGTCATTATCAATATCATCATAATAATTATTATATGTATCATGATTGCTAGAATTATCATTATCTCCATTATTATTATCATTGTTACTATTATTATCATTATCATTATTACCTTGAATATTGTTATGGTCATTAGCATCATTGTTATCAATATTATCAACGTTATTAATATCATCATTATCATTATTTTCATTACCATAATCAACATTACTACTTCTATTACAAGAATATTTCTTTTTTCATCATCATCATTGCTATTATGATTATCATTATCATTGTTAAATCATTAAATCATTATCATCATCCTCATCACGGCTATGTTTTATTTTTGGCATTATTAGCATTCCTAATATCCTTATTATAATAATTTCTATGAACATCATTATCATTACTTTTATCATTATTACTAATAGTATCATTACCATTATCATAATCTATATAATCATCATTATCCTTATCATAACCATAATTTGTAATATCATTATCTTATCATTATCAGTATTGTTATCATTGATATTTTCATCTTTGTTATGATTTTTCCTTTTTTATTTTCATTTTTTATTGTAGTTATTACCATAGTAGACTATCATTATTTCATATCATCATCATCATTATCATTATTTTTATTTCTAGTGTGATCATCATTTTTGTATCATTATCATTTTTGTTATCAATGTCATTATTACTACTATTAATATAATCATTATCATTATCATTCTAGTTCCTATTATCATCATTGTCACTATTAATGTCATCATAATTTTCTTTGTCATTATTTATTATTATCACTATTGTGATTAATATTTTTATCTATCTTATGATTGTATCTATTTAAATCATTTTCATTTCTACTTTCATTATTATTATTAGTGTTATTACTATCATAATTATATAATCATTATTATCATTGTCATTAATATCCTTATAATCAATTTTGTTACTACTATAAAAAAAATCATGTTTATATTTGTTCTACTATCAATATTGTCATCATTATCATCCTCCAATCCGTTTTCCTGTGTATTCAGGAGTGAGAGATGGATATCTACTTCTCCCAAAGCTTTTCGACACTTGTAAGGACTGGATAATGTTTAGAGCTCTCATCCTAAGTCAATACAGGCCAAAGGGGGGTACTGTTAACGTCAATGACCTTGACATTGTCATTAATATTGCCATTTTATCTGAGTCTCTGTAAACTGAAGCAGATTTTAACAGTGAGGCGAAGAGCTTGGGTTTAGGAGGTTTCCTTGACCAAGACCAAGATCACAGACTTTGGGAATCTGCAAGGAAAATCTGCACACCAACACACTAAAAAAATGTGCAAGAAAATCTGCCCAGTTGATGCATGTTTGTGGCGAGGACAAGGAAGGCCCCCTAGAGTATTACATTTCGTGTTGAGTGGTGGTATAGTTTATGACTCTGGGATGTTAGACCAGAGAGTTAACAGACGGATTGGCATGTCAGCGAATGTGTGATAGAGCATTTGTTAATCAATGCTTGTGTCAGTGTGGAAAGAAAAAAGTGCCGGTCTTTAGGGCCCTGGCATAGCTGTACGGCAGCAAAACCGTGACTCTCTCAGGTGCCTTTGAGTCAAACCTTGTCGCCTTTTGGATTTTTTTCCCATTAAATCGTGGAAAACAGTTGGTTATATTGTTATTATTATCATTACTATCATCATATTATTTATTATTATTATTATTATTACTATTACTATTATTACTCTCATTTACATTATAATTATCATTATTGCTATCACTATTATTATCATTAGTAATATCATAATTATCATTATTTTTATCATTGATATTATCCTCATCATTATCATTATCATCATTATCAGTCCCATTATTATTACCATTATCATTAGCATCATCATCATTACTCTCGTCATTATTATTATTACCATTACCATCATTACTATAATCATCATCATTATCCTCCTCCTCATTATCCTCCTTACCACCATCTTCATCATTACCACCATCAAAACCTGGTTGTAAGAGGCCAGTGAGACGACCATGATCTTCCATGCTGGCGATTCGATCAACCCTTTCGCGAGGAAGTCGGGATAAGCCAGACTGATGGTTCGCGAAGGGGGTGTGTGTGTTAATGCGTCCCATTCGCCATTGGCATCACCTGGTTCCATTGGGTGATCGCTTTCTTTGTTATTATTATTATTATTATTGTTATTTTTTTATTGTTACTGTTAATCAATTTCATTATCGTCCGTATCAATAACATTGGTAATTTAAGCATCGTTATGAGAATTGATGGTGTTATGATTATATAACACCATCATACCATTGGCATTGACATGAGGATGATTATAATGATTACCTTTATCATCATCGTCATTACTCTCATTGTCGTATTGCCATTATCATCATCATTGTCATTATCATTATCGTTATTTGAATATATCAGTATCAGAATTAATATTCTATTTTCAAGAATATCATCACAATACAGAATCTTCTTTTGTTATTCTAAACGTTACTGTTCTTATCATATTATCATCAACATTATCTTTACTCTTGTTACCAGGATCATTATCATTCCTATCATCATCATTTTCATTATCATAATTATTATCATTATCAGTACTATCATTATAATCGATAGCATGATTAGTAGCATTAGCAACAGCAACGTATCTGTATTTTAATGGTAGCAGTGGTGGTGGTAGTAATAGTAGTTGCAATATCAGCTATCAACAAATTTTTCTGTGTGTATATATAAGTGTGTATATATATACATATATATATATATATATATGTATATATATATATATATATATATATTATATATATATGCATATATATATATATATATATATATATATATACATATATATATATATATCTCTATCTATATATCTGTGTGTGTGTGTGTGTGTGTGTGTGTGTGTGTGTGTGTGTGTGTGTGTGTGTGTGTGTGTGTGTGTGTGTGTCTGTGTGTGTGTGTGTGTGTGTCTGTGTGTGTGTGTATGTATGTATGTATGTATGTATGTATATGTATATACATACATATCTATCTATATCTATATATCTATCTATCTATCTATCTATATAAATATATATATATATATAAATTAATATTCTATTTTTTCATATCTCTTTCTTCTTTTCTTCTTTCTTAAGATAATTTCTTCACGAGGTAAGGATAAGGATACGTAGGAATACCAGAGTTAACTTCATTTTTATTTTCTTATGAAAGGGACACAAAAGGGCAACAACCAACACACTAAAAAAATGTGCAAGAAAATATGGGTAAAGTTGAGCTATACAGCAGGAGGAACAAAGTTAACAAGTTATGTTTATGGCAAAGGTGATGAAATCCACAGAAAATATATATGTACTATTATTTTTTTATTTATTTACTTTTTATTGTATCGGGAGACAAGACTCCCTCATTTTGATAAATTCTTTGCACTCCGATTAACTAAATAACAACACATACACGTTATAATAATAATTACTTGTTGAAATAAGAAATGACGTTAACGAGGCAATATATACACGTATGTGTGTATGCATGTATTTATATATACACATATATGCGTGTATGTATGTATGCATTTATACATATATACATATATATGTATATGTATATCTATATGTATATATATATATATATATATATATATATATATATATATATATATATATATATAATGTTCAAAAGTTATAAGCCTGAAAAAACGCGGTTATTAACATATGAAAACTATAATGCAGATGATGCAGCCAACACATCATCAACGCGAGCATCGGGGGTCACCAGGTGAGTCGGTGAGCAACACGAGGAATCACCCACATAGCTGCCTCTTCCTGGTCACCAAGTGAACGTGTTGTTAAGTGTCCATGGCAACGCTTCTACTCCAAGGCAGGCATGCTTACCTATGCAGAGACACGCAGATACAAGCACGCACGAACACATACAGACGAACAGATGGACACTGAAATTTAATTTATATAATGCATCAAACTCCATACGCATGCTTTTGTTCACATGCACACACCTATCTTATATATACACACTCACATACATACAAATGTATACATACATACATGTATATATATATATATATATATATATATATATATATATATATATATATATATATATATATATATATATATATAACACGTACGCCAACTCACAGGCCTGCTTTCAAACATGAATGCATAATAAAAGTATTAAGTTGTGTATATAAATCTCCAATTCTACAATACCTTCTGCTTCATATCGTAACCAAAAAAGTTACACATAAACATATTAAAGGTTATCATGCAAGGTTAAGTGTAAGTATGTTGTTAATTTAGACAGAGGAATGTTGCTGTTGTTATTTTGGCAATGTATCAGTTCTTTGAAACCTATTTCCACAAGGAAGGTAAAAGTTGGAATACTTGTCCTGTCTCTCTTTTGGAGTAGCAAACTTAAATCATCAAAACTGTTCATGGAAAGACAGATTCATTGAAAAACAACATGAATTATAAATGGTCTAAAAAAAGGGGTATCATAATTGTCTTACATTACAGGAAAAAAGTCTACAATGCATCATTTTTAACAATGTTGAGAAAATTACCTTTGGGAAATAGAAAGTTAATAAAAGATTTATTAGACAAAATGTCATGAACATACCTGCAACACGCACCTTCATGCAATGTATAAATGGATTAACATAGACAAAGCGCGTCTGAATGTTAATACAAAATACATTTAATGAGCCTAGTGGAAAACGCAGACCAAAACAAGAATACGCTATTAAACAAAACATGTTACATTATCTGCCATTCTCTCTTCGAGCGGAACGTGTGTGTGTGAGAAGAAGGATGTCAATTAAAAAGAAATTCTATTAATCAGAAGTCGGCAATCTTTATTGAAAATCTAAAATACAGATGAAAATCAAACAATGGCAACTTTTCTTTGAAACATGTTGTTGAACATAATTCTGACAACGCTGATTGCAATGGTAATCAAGGAAGCTGGAAAGAGATATACACGTAGCGACTAGCAAAACTCAAGGTCTTGTGCCGGTGAAGTACTAGGCAATATCACAACCAACAACCAACTCTCACCTATTGAAAATCGAATCTCTAACCAACGACCGTTATCGTCTGCATCGTTTCAAATGTTTCCTCTTCTTCTTTACTTTTTGTTAGTATTCGTTAACCTCGGTATTAGTACTCTTTGTTTGTTTTTTCTCTCTCTCTCTTTCGCTAGCAAAACCAACTTTCACAAACGTTAAATACGCTTCCTGGAAAAAAGAAACCAATTATACAAGCTATGGTTCCACCCTGTATTATATGACGATAAGGGGTTCTCAGGCTCATCTATAAGGGGGAGTTCCAAGTCGCTGGAAAGACGTTTTTTTCTTTTTTGCTTAGTCGTATTTTTTTTTTCTTTTGCGTTCATCTCAATTCGTGATCGCCATCTATATTGAATGATTTAAAAAAAACGTTTTCTTCTTCAGTCCTAAAACGTGATTTAAGAAAAAAATAAATAAAAAAAGAAGGTTTCAAAAGAAAGAGAAGAAGAGGAAGGAGAGTAAATGAGAAAAAAGAGTCGTTTCCAGAGTCTGTGGAATTCCTCTTGCGAGCCTCTTCAGTCGCCCCTCCATCGCCTCTTGAGCAGCCGGGCGGATATGGCGTATTGTTAATAGTGGTTGTTTAAAACAGCTGACCGCAAGACCTTGGTTGTTAAAGTTGACTAGTAATAATGTATATATTTATATATTTACATATCTTTAAGCATATTTCAGGAGAATCACTTATCTTTTTTTCATGTTATTTTTTTTTCTTTTTTGGTTGTGAAAGGGTTTTTGACGGGTTTTGGAAACGTTATTTTACATCATGATGTACACTGATAACTTTTTCGGGGGTAATATGATGAAATGGAAGTATTGTTTCTATTATATTTTGGTTGAGGAAGTGACGCCCACACCAAGAGTGCGGGCGCGAGGGTCTCAAGAGCGCAGGCGGATTTTTCTTCCATCTTAAGAATGACCTTAACTGACCTCTTAAAGAGCAAGAAGTGACACTACGACCTTACCCATTCACGGAATAAGAACATGGGGACAATCCGTACTAATTCTTCAATTGTAACAAAGATTGCTTTTCTTTTGTTTTGTTTTAGTTGGGGGTTGTTTGAACAAAGACAAGACCTGATGAATGACGACACGTACAACTTGACGCGAGTTTAGAACACAAGGAGAGAGAGAGAGAGTAAGCCGAACTTACCCAAACTCTCTGAATACGAAGTGAAATTTGAATATATATAAAAAAGAAAGAAAATAAAAGTAAACATAAACACCTAACCAATAACAAGAAAATGCAAATCAATCGACACTGAATCGAAGAGCAATTGAACTACAACGCATTCACTCTGGGGAAGAGGAAGAGGGCATTTGGAGACACGCCTTCATGGGAAGATCCGCAATGCTCCGTCGCCCCTCGGGCCTTCCCCCTCCCCCCTTCCCCCCTTCGGCTTCCCTTCTCTTCCCTTGGCTTCGAAAAGCGATGCCTAGAAGTCACGCCTGAAGTCTGACCCCCGAAAATGGCATTCTAGTTTTTATGCATGCCTTGCCATTGAAATTCTGTTTTTGTTTTTTTCTGGAAATTGGGTTTCGCACACATGAGATTACAAAGATATAAACCTTCGCGCTTATGTAGTTCGTACTGGTGTTACGCATGTTTGCATGTGTGTCTAAGAAACTTAACATATCAATATAAAATCAGTATAGACAGAGATTAAATAATTACGTAAACCTATATTTGATATTTCGAATGCAAGTCGAATTACT
>NW_028234419.1:5246128-5251128 GCF_977035675.1 Penaeus japonicus
CGTATTTACAGCGGCAAATTATAGCGCAGAATTATTAATACGCAAGAAAGAAAATACGGGGGTGGGGGGAATTTGACGTAACTCAGACATGATCTAGAAATGTATAAATATGTAGATGTATATCTTTTATATATATATTTATATATATGTATATTATCATGTACACGTGACGCGTGACAATCCACGCTCACATACACATAAAAAATTAAAAATCGGATGAATGAAAATATTATTATCAATGGTGGTGGTGGTGTTCTCGTAACTACTACCGTCAACAACGGAACGTGGGGCTAAGACTCGTGACTACAGTGATTGCATTACCCCGCCCTCCTTCGCGTCTAGCGGCCGGCGGCGGCGTCCTCGCTGGTTGAGGTCCCCGGAGAGGCGCTGTGCTCCCTGTGGCTCGTGCTGTGGCTGCTGCTGCTGCTGCTGCTGCGGGGGAAGCTCTCTCTCTCTCTCGTTCGCGTGCGCTCTTTCTCTCGTTCTCTCTCTCTGTCTCTCTTCTGCCTTTGCTTCTAAGGAAACTAGCAAACAAACAAGACGGGGAAATGAGAAAACTTGCATCGACTCGCATGCACGGTCACACCGAGAGTCACTTCGTGTGTTGATTAGAGTGCGAGTTCCTCGAGTGTGACTCCTGTCTGAGGGTGAATCGCACTGGAGCATCGCATCACTCGTACTCGCTGGCACGCATGCGCTCGCTCGTTCGCTCGCTCGCTTGCTCGCATGCACGCACGCACGCACGCACACGGCACTCCTTGCAAAAAGGGATAAGATGACCACAAAAATTTGTATTGTTTTTGATGATGCTATATACCTAGCGCCCCTTGGAAGAAGAGGCTGCTGGTTCTCGCCTGCTGGTACTAGCAGGCGTCACCGTCAGCAGAAGGGGGAGGGGAAGCAGGGGGGAGGCGGGAGGGAGTAGGATGCTGGGGTGAGGTCTCGGCGAAGGGTCAAAGGAGGAAGGAGAAGTCTCAGGGCCCGAGTCAGGGGCGGACTCGGCGCCCTCCCTCGCAAAGCGCTGCTCCTCGGGACCCCAACCACGTCCTCGGAGCCGAAAGCGGTCGCCGACGCGGTTTGTTTTTTATCTTCTAGAATTTTCCTTTAAACTACCGTACACCCAGCTCCTCGTTTATGCTTTTTATTTGAATCGGCGATTATTTGATTATAGTACCTGCATTGCGATACATGCAGTGTGTGTGAGGAAAATAAATGATAATAAATAGGCAGTTTAAACCTATTAGTTATAGAATACTGAGTTGAATACGAACATATCTACTTCTACGGTTCGCCTCGAGGAGGTGGAGTAATCAAGAAATATCTACCTTTGTAAACCTATGATTGTAAAGAGAAGTTTTAAACTACATATTGCGCAGAAGTTTCAGTACACTATTCCAGTCTATATATTTTGCTTGGATGCGCTTTTTGGGGGTACTGTCTTTTATTGTTATTTTCTCATTCATAATTTAATTCACTAGAAAATGGGAAACAAAATATGATATGATATGACATTCATTGTTTCCAAGTCTGTGTAATAAGGACTTAAGTTATCGGTTCACAATGTCCATATTATTATCTTTTCTCCTATGATATTATTTTTTACACTTTCTACAATACATAGTATTGATTAAATGAATAAAAAATGACTCCGTGATGATGCTTAATTAATATTACATTACACATAATCAATTCAAAAACGGATGTGAGCCACTCAATAACCATCAAAGTTTGTGTTCAAGAAAATTATACTATAAAACGCTTATTTACATCGACAAATGAATGTAAATTTACACTCTGCATGTGGAAAACAGAAAGTGTCTTTTTTCCCTTAAAGTGTTGTGTCCGGGAGGGTTGGGTGCGTGACCCCCTGGCTGGCTAGGGGGTCAAGGGTCAGGGGTCCGGGGGAGGGTAGTTCGTTGGTGGCTGTTGTTTAGAGAATGGACGAGGAGTTTTCTTCTTCTTCCCTGGTCCAGCGGAGTCACGCTCCCTTTTTCCCCGGGCAAGTATAGATTATTGCATGAGACTCCTTTCATCGAGACTTCATTAACAGCTTAAGAGAAAAAAAAAGGAAGATGCGCTAAAAATGTTTGAGTAAAGACGTATTTGTATTGAATTATTTGATGCTTACAGTAACCTCAGAATCACATAATACTGACGCATGAGCAAGGGGACAAACGTGTCTGCACTTGGCGTACAGCTGGCGCATATATGCATGTTCTATCTTCTTTGTAGGGCGTATAACTCATGTGGCTAATAGAGTGCACTGGAAAACCCAGAAGTGAGAGGCGCCATTCCGAGAGGAGGCGACGACTGCCTCGGGGCAATACTGCGCGGCGACCCACTTGTGCCTCGCTGCTGCTGCTACAGCTGTGGCCCGCCACACTGCAGCACAACGGCCCGCCGTGCTGCTGCTGCTGCTGCTGTCGCTGTGGCCCGTCATGCAGCCAAGGCCAGACAGCTGATCAGAGCAGCAGTCCAACGTCGCTGCGGCAAGTCCATGTTGCGAGCTGCGAGCCTCGGCCTCTCGACCTTGCGGGCCGCATGTCTTGGCTGTTCACTTATTTACGCACTTTCTGCGGCGCGTGGTGGCGGCGGCGGGGTGATGGTGGTGGTCCGACAGCGTGGGCGGGTCGCTGCGGTATCAAGAGGGCGTGGGTGGGCTTGAGCGAGGGTGTGACACACAGTCGCCGTGAGCCGGGCGCGGCTCTGGCCGCCCCTTTGGCACTTATGGAAGCATCGTGACCAGAACAAGGAAGGTCGCACCCTCTCGCGGCCGGGGGTCCACGGGGAGCCCCTCGCGGCCGGCGGGGCGGGGCAGCCGGTGACTACGAGGCTGGAATGATGCAGAAGGACCACAAAAATTCCGGCCGGGGCGGCGCCGTGGCCGCGAGCACCGCTTCAGTGCGCGGGGCCACGCCGCCGCCCCCGGGTACGTCTACCGGCCGATAATTATTAGGGAACGATAATGTGCGGGGCCGAAAGAAGCACAGCGACTGTGGCAGTCACTGTGAACAGCGTGAACACGATCAGACACAGTCGGTCCACCACCATCGCCGCGAACTTCCAGTCGCTCCTCACCTGCGGGATACATGGAGCCACGTTATTAAATGTGCGGGGCCGAGAGAAGCACAGCGACTGTGGCAATCACCGTGAACAACGTGAACACCAGCAGACACAGTCGGTCCACAACCATTGCTGCGAACTTCCAGTCGTTCACCACCTGCGGGGATACATGGAACCAATGTTATGAAAGGCACAAGGAACATGGATATACATACAAACATCATCTACATTACAAATTATTAACATTGAAGTACAACTACAAGACTTTTCATGACTCTAAAATGCACATGATATGAAATCACTTAATACTACATAGATATGTGTGAAAGTTAACATGATTTTTTTTTTTCTTTTTTCAACTGTACAGTTGCGGGCGGTAAGTGAGGGTGGCGAGGATGAGGGCGGGGCAAGGAAGAAGGATCACGTGACTCAGTTGACAGTGAATTCTCCTGCGAAACCAAAAGAACGAAACAAAACACACGGAACAGAAACCACCCACAGCTCTATAAAAAGTAACCCCAGTTTTTATTCGAAAATATCGAACACTTTGACGAAGTTAAGCCACTATTTGAAGACCGATTAAAGTTTCGCTTTTAAAGTCAGACTTCAAGTTCAACTATCTTCCGACTTTTTTTTCCTTTATAAACAAGATGCAGCAATGTGAAGGGTCAGGATAATAGTATGTCATTACAGGCGAATTAATTATCTGAGGGATTGCACCTTGATCTTTATGCTTACAGTATATATGTCTGTTTATCTGTCTCACTATCTGCCGCGTCTATTTGTACAATTATCTGTCAGTGTCTATCAGACTACGCATCTATCTGTATCTATATATTTAGCTATATTCGTCTACCTATCTATCGATAGATCCATCAGTTTCTTTATTCAGTTGCCTGATTATCTGAATGTCTGCCTGCCTTTCTTTCTATCTGGCTATTCCTGTCTACCTCTCTCTCTTTTAGTAATTCTCTCTCTCACCCATATATACACATTATTTATATGTATATACATATATGTATATGTGTCTATACATACATACATATATATATGTATATATATATATATATATATATATATATATATATATATATATATATATATATATATAAGCATATGTACACACACACACACACACACACACACACACACACACACACACACACACACACACACATATATTTATATATACACACACATACATATACATACATATATATACATACATACATATATACATATATATAATATATAATATATAATATATATATATATGCGTATATATGTATATTTGTATATATGTACAGTTATATATATATATATATATATATATATATATATATATATATATATATATATATATATACATTACATAATGTGTGTGTGTATATAAATATATAACCTTGCATTTGTAGATATCACAAACCTAATCAGTTTGGTAAGGCCAAGGAAATGATTGATCTAACAAGCCTGTTCAAATCTTTCTCCTTGTTAGTAATGGTTTCTAAACACGACCTGGAAGACCTCGATTCACAGAGAGAAGACCCATCAACAGAGCCAAAGAAGGACTGGAAGTGAAAGGGTTAAAGGATCTTGTTCTTTATGATCTTTCTTGGTTAGAAATTTATAGGGTAGGGAGGGATAGGGTCAAGGTCAGTATCCTTTTCTTTCTTTCTTGAAGGTGTGGGGGAAAGGGGGGAGGGGAGAGAATAAATTCCGGGTTATGGTAGGGAGGAAGGAGAGGAGGGGGGGGGGGTCAGAGGTGTACGGTTAGTGAATATAGAGAAATTTGTATACGTGTGAGGAATATAGGCAACAAAGTTTGATAGCAAAAGCAAAGGCATATCAAGTAGTAGATAGAAGGAGAGCAGGTAAGGTAAAGTATAGTAATTGATATAGAGATATAGAGACACAGATGGAAAGTTGATTGGTCATCG
>NW_028234419.1:5256128-5261128 GCF_977035675.1 Penaeus japonicus
TATTATCATTATTGTTGTTGTTATTATCATCCTCACCATCATCATTTTTGCTATCATTATTATTATTACTAGTATCATCAAGATTATTATTATCATCATCATAATCATTATCATTATTATCATCATTATTATCATTATTATTATCATCATTATTGATATCCTTATCATCATCACCTTTATCATTATTGTCATTTGCCTTTATATTATAATAATATTCCTTATCATTATTATTGGTGTTGCAGTTCTTATCAAGTACTGATAATGCAACGATTATCTTAATCATTATTATCACCATAATTACTATTGCTGTTATTACTATTTCTACTACTACTACTACTATTATCATTCATTATTAGTATTTTTCATAATTGTTATGAAGTTCATTATTATTATCGTATTATATTATCTTTTTATTACTATCATTATTATCATTATCCTTTTTGTTATGAACATTATTATTATTATTATTATTATTATTATTATCATTGGTATTATCATTATCATTATCATTATTATTATTATTGTTATTATTATTATTATAATTGTTAATATTATTATTATTATTGTTATTATTATTATTATTATTATTATTATTATTATTATTATTATTATTATTATCATTATTATTATTATCATTATTATTATCATCATTAATATTATTATTATGATGATGATTATTATTGTTATCATTATCATTGTCCTTATTATGATTATCATAATCATTGTTATCATTACTATTATTACAACTATCATTGCCATAATAATCACATCATTGTGAATATTATTATCATTAACATTGCCAATATTACTATCATTGTTACTAATATCTTCATCATTATTGTTGTTATCACCATTACTATTGTTATTCTTTATCCCCATTTTCTTAGATATTTTCTTAATCATCATCATCCCTTCATCATAATTAATGTTGATATTGCAATAATTATTGTTATTATCGTTATCATTATATTGCTAATCATCATCTATTATTCCAATCATTCTCTTTATAGTGATCATTATGTTCATTACTACCATTATAATTTTCATCCCATTATTATAATAAATAATAGTAATAATCAATAATAGTTAAAAATTATAGTTACGATTATAACAGTGATAGAATGATAATGATAATTATTAATATTATTCGCGAAATAATAATCATCATCATTATCGTCGTAATTTCTTATGTAATTGTTATCATTACCATTATCATTAACATTATTATTATCATTATCATCATCATTGACATTATCACCATCGTTAGCATTACCATTATCACCATTATCATAACTATCAATATCATAATTATCATTGTCATTAAGGCTATTATCATTATCATTTAATTAATGATTATCATTGGTATCATTATAATTATTGCCATCTTAATCATCATCACTATCATTACTACTGTCGTTATCATTATCATCATTGTTATAATTTTTATTGGTATTACCATTAACGATGTCTCTATTATTATCATTATTATAATCTTTATTTATAATATCGTTATCATTATTTTAATTATTATTATCATTATTAATTTTCTCATCATCATGATCAAATCTGTCATCATCATTATCACTATTAATGTAGACATTATTATTGTTATTCCTGTCATTATTACTTCTATCGCCATCACTATCATCATTATCATTACTTCTATCATTATCGTCATTATTATTACTATTATCATTATCATCATTATTATTACTATTATCGTTATCATCAATCTTATCATTATCAGTTATAATGACTATTATAATTTTACTTCTTAACTTTATTGCTTGGTACCATTATGTTTATAAACAAAATTCTATATAAATCTATATAATGTTGTTTTATTGTAATGATAATCATCCTAACCATTATGTTATACCTCACTACATATGGTACCGTTTCTGCAATATTCATTATAGTTACAATGAGCACTATCTTCTGATTTATTTCTTATTCATCATCATTATCTCCAGAATTATTATCATGAGTGGAATAATTGGAATGTCTTTCATTATCAACATTGCTATATTCATCATATGTTTTGATTATCATTACATTTAAACGAAATTCTCTTTAAAACGATTTTGTTCTTGTTACTATATATATTTTTATCACAATTACTTTAGTTATCATGATCGTTTTTATTATCATTATTATCATTGTTATTATCGCTAATATGATTATCATCTTTATCATCATTACTGTTATTATCGCTATTTATATTGCTAATATTATCATCGGTATTATTATTATGATTGATATCTTTATAATTATTACTACTACTGTTATTATTATTGTTATCACTATTATTGCTATTGTAATTATCATTATTGTTATAATTATTATCATCATTGCCATTACTCTTATCATTGGTAATGATATCACCATTTATCATCATTATCACAATTATAATAATGACACTGATCATTACTATCATATGTTATTATCATTATTTTCTGCACCATTATCATCGTCATCATAAATATAACAAATAAGTTAGTTCATTATCATTCTTATTAATGTTATCATTATCATTATTGTTATTATCATCACTGTTGTTATTACTATGTTCACTAACATCATTGTTATCATCGTTATCATTAATCTTCTGTTATTATCATTGTCATTATCATTATTGCTAGTATCCACATTATCATAATCATCAGTTATATGAATATTATCATTGTTATCATCACTGTCACTATAATTATCATTATCATAATGTAATTATTATAATATCAGCAACAATAATGACAATGATAATGATGAGAGTAATGATAATGATAGTAGAAAAAAATAATAACAACAACAATAATAATGATGTTAGTGATAATGATAATAATGATAATAATAATTATAATAATACTAATAATAGTAATAATAATAATAATAATAATAATAATAATAATAATAATAATAATGATGATGATAATAATAATAATAATAATAATAATAATAATAATAATAATAATAATAATAATAATAATAATGATAACAATGATAACAATGATAATAATAATATTGATGATAATGATAATGATGATAACAGCAACGATAATGTTAATGCTAGAGATATAGTAATGATAGTAATAATGATAATCATAATTATGATAATGATAATAATAGAGATAATAATGATAATAATAGAGATAACAATAATAGCAGTAATGATGATAATGATAACAATGATAATAACAATAATGATAATGAAAACAATATTGATGAAAGATTAATGATGATAATTGCAAACTCAATATATATTTATCTCATCAAAATCATCAGTATTCCTATAATTATCATCAATGTTACTCTTATCATGACTGCATTATTTTCCTTGTCAATGTTATTAATATTGATATAGTTACCATCATTCATGTTATTATCATCATTGTTGTTATTGATAGTAATGCCTTCATTATAGGCATCATCATTATTGTTACTAAATACAATATCATTGAATATATCTTTTTTTTTTGTCTGTTTGTTTGTCATATCATATAATTACTATTATCATTATTGTTATTGCTGTCAGGTTTTCGTGGTGACCATAATTATCATCATCACTGATATCCTCATCTTTGTCATTATTATCATAATTGATATTATCATTATTATCATAATTGATATTATCATTATCACTATCATTGTTATCATCATTATCATCACTATTACTTTTACTATCATTATCATTGTCAATGTTAATATCAGTATCATCATTATCATTACCATTGTTTTTTTTATGTCATCATTATTATCTTATTAATTTTCTTATAGAGTTTATTGTCACTGTCATGATCATGATATAGGTTTTAATTGCATCAAGTGTTTTTCATTATCATGTTAGTAACCTGATTTTTAATGAAGATTATTGTTCATATCATTTTCGCCACTATTTATTTTATTATCAATTTAGATTAGATAATTGTCTTATTTTTGGCATTGTTCTTATGATTATCACTACTGCTAATATCATTTTTTTTAATAATTAGCTTTTTTCATATCAATTTTGACTTAGTTATCGTTCTTATTTATGTTATAAAAATTGAGAGATGAGTTACTATTATTAAAATGATCTTCATCATTTGTAATATGATCATGATTTATGATTTATATATTGAATAGCTTTATAATAATCATATTGATATTATTAAAGTTTGCCCTGAGTAATCAGTCACGAAATTATTCATGCTTTTTATCATGTTAAATTTCAATATTGAATTTTCAATATTAACAGTTCGCATTTTTTTTTTATCCTCATGATCATCACAATTTTATATTCAGTAAATATCTATTGTCACTTTGTTTTTTGTTTGTTTTTGTTTACTTGTGAGGCATTTTATAATCTATGAAGACAGTTTCTTTGTTAATCATGACAAATCCATTAAGGAAGACTTGCACTGTTCTCAAAACAAGAAAAAAACTCTTATCTAAAACAAAAAACAAAAAAACATTCTAAACTGCACTAACTATAATGGACTATAATGCTGTTCACTAGTATCCAAAGTCTCTATTCAAAATTTGTCTCGACTCATAATACTGTGTTTATTTTCATCTTCTCTTCTCACTGTTTTCTTTAAATCTCTCAAAGGGTTAATATTGATTTCTAATGACTATTTGGAGTGTGTTATATATCCCAGTCTGTGTGGTGTGTTAACATTATTATCCTTACCTGGATAAATGACGTTGAGCGCTGCAATAATGCCAGTGATTCCAATTTCATCCGCAAAACATTCCAATTCGGGGACAAACATAACATAATATCATCACAAAAAAAAAAAAAAAAAAAAAAAGTCAACTTGTTCATCGCCTTTCTTTGTATTTGTTTATATATATATTAATGATGTCACTATCATCACCTTTATTATAATCTTTTGCATTTTTTTTTTTAATGGATACGACACTTTCAAAAGTTGTTTTTTTCACATTCTCTCTCTTCTACCACGGTCAAGGACAACCAAAGTTGGATTGACTAAATAGTACTACTCATGGCTACAAAAAGC
>NW_028234419.1:5273628-5283628 GCF_977035675.1 Penaeus japonicus
CTACAGGCCATCTATAACCACTTCGACGATGTATATACCTCAATAATAATGATAAAAAATCATAGTAAACTGCATTACTCAGGAATGCGTACCACACGCATCTACGGCTGCCCAGTATGCTATGAAATCCTACACTTGCGAACGATCATACAGGGAGAAATGATAGAGGCTTCTAGGGTGAAAACTATGCAAGCTTGATACACACTCAAACACTCCAAGCACCGGGGATTTCAGGTCAAGAAGAAATCCGGTTGACATAATCTCCGTTTGAGAGGATTTCGGATTTGTAAACAAGAAGACCAATCCTTGAAGCAGCGGTCCGGTGTTCGAAGGTTGAAGTGTTTAGGTTTTGGTCTCGCCATATTACATGCAACACCGGGGTCAAGTCATCTAATGATCTTTCCACTAATTCTACTGACTAAAGTGTGCGTGTCAACGATTGTGGAATCTTATTTGTGCTTGAATGTGAAGCGTTTGTTCCTCTGTGTGTTTTTCTGTTGGCGTTTCCGTGTGTATGGAAGTTGCGTGTAATATTGTGTGTGCATATGCTTGTGTTTGTCTTAGTCTGCATGTATATGTTTGTGAATATATCATTAAACGCATGTTTTCATCTCGTTATACATATGACTGGAATGCTGATCGATATTTTTGTATGAAAAACTATGACATTCATGGAAAAAAGTGTGAATAACGCTGAGATCATGCTTCCGTTCAAGCAACCACATAGAGTGGACGCAGATAGCAAAGAATGTGAGTCCTCAAATGCGGCATGTTGGCATGTGGTTCCAAAGTGTTCAAAACCACCGATAAAAAATAACATTTCAAGCAAACATACGCAAATAGTAAAGCTCATTTCTGCAGTTTATCTTTAAGGTGGCTTTAGGTAGTAATTTTATGCCATAGTTGACCGATCCCTTTTTTTTAAAGGGGGGGGGGGATATAGTTGCGACCTCACGTTTGTATAACCGAAAAAAATACAAAACTGCATCTTTTAGGTAGTTGATAAGAAACTTTGATCATTTGGTGCTCTGAACCCTGTATATGCATGATAAAGTCGGGCATTGCTTTTCATATTGGGCTTCTTAAAGATCTCATAGTGTATAAGAAATATCTATCTTGATTTGACCTTTTAAATCGCTTACGAACAAGAGAAAAAGCTGGTTAAGAGGTGGCAGCTGATCAACAGGTGTCGGCCATAGCATAAAAGTACCTCCCACAGCAGGGCTTTTGTGCATGTGCGTGTGTGTGTGTGTGTGTGTGTGTGTGTGTGTGTGTGTGTGTGTGTGTGTGTGTGTGTGTGTGTGTGTGTGTGTGTGTGTGTGAGTGAGTGCGTGTGTTTGTGTGGTTTTGTGTGTATGTTTGTGCGTGTTTGTGTGTGTATGTGTAATAAACTACATTGCTACCTAGCGTGTCAGTCCTGTGCAATCTCAAATGGCAATATTGACAGCTGCCCAAAGACAAGAAAAGGAGTTAAGTGAGGATATACTCTCTCTCTCTCTTTCTCTCTCTCTCTCTAAACTGCGTTTGTTTAATCTGGCAAGTGTATATTCTAAGAGAAGAAAAAAAAGAAAAGGTCTGACTTCATGAAACAGGAATTACAAACATTAAACGAACTCGATGTATGAGAAAGGCTGCATTGCCATTTTTGCCAACTGAGGTAGTGTCATCTCAAAAAAGTGCAGTACAGAGGGGGCGCTGCAGTTACGATCAATATAAATAAGGTAAATGTCTTGAAGTTTTAAGATGGAATGCACAAGTACAGTATGTATATAGCCTATGCTCCTTGGCCTCTCAGTGGACGTTATGTGAAGCAATAACACAAAAAAGAATAACTATGGTATATATATATATATGTGTGTATATATATATATCTCTTATGGACATTGGCACAAAAACGCTTACCTCCAAGGGGTACTGTCCACACCGAAGTTCCGGTGAGAGGCATTTTGTAAACAGAGGGTCCGTTAACTTGGTGAAAATGAGTGTTTTTTTTTTTTTTTTTTTTTTTTTCTTAAGATGACAAAATCGTTGATTTAACTGATCTGAACTTTCGGCAAATGTTAATCATGTATTTATCACATATTGCAGAGTTTCACATAAAGAGAAAACTTAAGTCATGGAAAAGTAGATTTCATGAACATCATTAAAATTATGTTAGTGTAATCGTGTTGGCGATTGGGAATATTACATGCTCTTGATTGCTAGGTGTCATTAGTACATATGCTTGTGTTTGTACTGGCCTGTTTGCTTATGTTTATGTACACATTATCAACGCATCTTTTCATCTCGTTATACATATGACTGGAATGCTGATCGATATTTTTGTATGAAAAACTATGACATTCATGAAAAAGGTGTGAATAACGCTGAAATCATGCTTCCGTTCAAGCAACCACACAGAGTGGACGCAATTGCATGGCAAATAATTATGAGTCCTCAAATGCGGCATTTTGGCATGTGGTTCCAAAGTGTTCAAATCCACCGATGAAAATGACATTTCAAGCAATCATACGCAAATGGTAAAGCTCATTTCTGCAGGTTACCTTCAAGGTGGCTTTAGGTAGTAATTTTATGCCATAGTTGACCGATGTTTGAATGAACATAGTAGCGACCTCACGTTTGTGTAAACCGCTGGCCAAGACACGGGTAATACATTATAATTTCAGGGGGTATATAGAATATTTGAAGCTATTTTGGTGCTCTGAACCCTGCTTATGCATGGAAAAGTCGGGCTTTGTTTTCCTTTTTTTTTAAAGGACCCTTTTGTGTATAGTAGTATCTTGGTATGACCTCTTAAACTGCTTCCTAACAGGAGTAAAAGCTGGTTAAGAGGTGGAAGCTGATCAACAGGTGTCGGCCATAGCATAAAAGTACCCCCCACACCAGGGCTTTTGCGTGTGCGTGTGTGTGTGTGTGTGTGTGTCCGTGCGTGCGTGTGTGTGTGTGTGTGTGTGTGTGTGTGTGTGTGTGTGTGTGTGTGTGTGTGTGTGTGTGTGTGCGTGTGTGTGTGTGTGTCCGTGCGTGTGTGTGTGTGTGTTTGTGTGTGTGTGTGTGTGTGATTAACTACGATGCTACCTAGCGTGTCAGTCCTGTGCAATCTCAAATGGCAATATTGACAGCTGCCCAAAGACAAAAAAAGGAGTTAAGTGAGGATATTCTCTCTCTCTTTCTCTCTCTTTTTCTTTCTCTCTCTCTCTAAGCTGCGTTTGTTTTGATCTGTCGAGTGTATATGCTAAAAGAAGTAAAAAAAAAAAGAAAAAAAAGAAAAGGTCTGACTTCATGAAACAGGAATTACAAACATTAAACGAACTCGATGTATGAGAAAGGCTGCATTGCCATTTTTGCCAACTGAGGTAGTGTCATCTCAAAAAAGTGCAGTACAGAGGGGGCGCTGCAGTTACGATCAATATAAATAAGGTAAATGTCTTGAAGTTTTAAGATGGAATGCACAAGTACAGTATGTATATAGCCTATGCTCCTTGGCCTCTCAGTGGACGTTATGTGAAGCAATAACACAAAAAAGAATAACTATGGTATATATATATATAATGTATATATATATATCTTATGGACATTGGCACAAAAACGCTTACCTCCAAGGGGTACTGTCCACACCGAAGTTCCGGTGAGAGGCATTTTGTAAACAGAGGGTCCGTTAACTTGGTGAAAATGAGTGTTTTTTTTTAAGATGACAAAATTCGTTGATTTAATTGGTTTGAACTTTCGGCAATTGTTAATCATGTATTTATCATATATTTACAGAGTTTCACATAATGAGGAAACTTAGTTAAGAAAAAAGAAATTTCATCAGAACTTTAAAATGATTTGAGTAAGTGTAAAGCTTAACTGATGGAGATTCAGAATACTTAATTTAGAAATGTTCTTAGGGTATAGCTAATGTACTGTATCCGAGGAAGACAAAATGCAGAATTTAGGATATCATTAAGGTATGAAATGTGTTGTATCCAAAGATAACTAACAAGGTGCATTATTTTATATTCCTTGATGTGTACCTACATATGTAAGATGACTGTTTAATTCATCTCGACAAAAGACCCTGAAATGTATGACTTTAGACCCGAAGCTCCAAAGTTCAATGGATGTACAAATTTACAGATCTGACTACGATACGCAGGTAAATTGAAAGGGGTTTCTTCTGGCTACGGAATAAGTGGCACCGATTCATACCAGCTTAAACTACAGTGAGATAATAAAAGAGTCAGTATCGGTAATTATTATTATTGCCATTACTCTTCTATATCAAGGTTTTAAGGTTTATTACCGTCATAGGAGAATCAAGTTCTACCTAAAAAGCAATTCTACTTTGCACCGGAGTAAATCAATATTGGACAGCTGTCTTTAGTCACGTGTCGATTTGAGATTATCCTTCTTTTTTTTACAAAAAGAAATCATCTAGATATAGATATATCTTTAACTTTACTATTATATGTATAATGATACCATTAGAACCAACAAAAATGAATAAAGTATATATATACACACAGTCTAGCGTCTCCCACACATCAGTCTATAATTTTTTGTGCCTAAGCTACGCAGTCATGTTTGAAATGGGGTTGACAAGACTAAATATTTGTATGAAGATTCAAAAGCTGAACATGCTCAAATTTCCAGAGATTCTGCACTCGCTCATGCTCGATGCTGTATACATTATCGCGCTTCTCATTCTCCAAGGTGTGTTATAAAGTGAATGCAAGTCATCATAAGTAAGGCAAAAATTTGAGAAATGAAAATAATGATTAAATGATAACAAAGAAAAATGAAAAAATGAGTAAAAAAAACAAGAAAAAAAGGAGAAAAAAAAACACATCTTCGGTCTAAGAGTCTGCAAATCCTCATTGGGAATTGGCTGTCAGACCCGAAGCATCGAATGTGCATTTGTGAGCTGACTTCTTATGAATATATATATTTTTTTTCTTCTTTTTTGTTCTTTTTTCTTGCATTGTCATAAGATAAAACTGATCTGAACAGCAACTGAGTCTCGGTGGCCTAACAAGAAGCATCAAATGAACAAAAAAGGAGACAGAATTAGTCAGATGACGAAACGCGGCCTCTTGAGCCTTTGGAATTTGAAGAGCGATCTCGACTCCTAAGAAAGGAAGGCCTATCCTATGCTAGAGCGCCTCTGTTGCATCGAGGGGGGGGGCAACCCCTCCTCCCCCGCCCTTTAGGACCGAACCCTTGGTAACTGCAGCGTCCCGGGTCCTTCCCACCCCCACCCCCCCTTCCCCTCCACCCCCATTGCCTCCCCTGCTTCTCAAAGTCATCCTACATGGCCTTTGTGTTCACTGGCTCCCTACTGTACAAAGGGGCAGAGCAGGTGAAGCCTATTCCTAAAGAGATAACCTTTTCTTAAAAAGTTCCTCTCCTGTGTGAGTCCCTCACCACTTAGTCACATTCATCTTCTAAGAGCGACTATTTTGATATCTCACTAAATGAAATCAATAATAAAAATAATAATAATTATGATAATAATAACAATAATAATAATAATAAATGTTGATAATAATGATGACAATAAAGGTAATCATAGTAACAATGACAATAATGATAAATAACAAAATATGTAAAAATAAGGCGAAAAAGTATATAGTCGCGCCCTCACACTAACGTTCTGCCAGCCTTGATGACTCTAAAGCATGCACGCAGGAAAAAAGAAATGCATTTTGTCTAGCATGTCTAACAGTTAACTAACAACACACATTCTCCTATCTTCTTCCAGGTATCGACCCTACGTTTCAGAGTTCAGAGGAGTTTTAGAATGTCCTTATTGCAATAGATGTATATATTTTTATTTTGTTTTTTGTCATTACTATTTTTTTTTTTTTTTAAGCTGCGTAGTGAACCTATCCATGATTTTTTTTTTTCATATTTAGAGGTGGTACTAAAACTCAAGATGAGCTAAAGATAGTTTTAGTATTTTTATATATATCTTTTTTTTATTATTACTGTTATGCTATTTCTTTTTTATATATAAGTTGAGCGATATAGAAAAAAATATAATTATGAATATACTTTAATCGTCATCATCATGGTGATGATCACGTTTATAATGGATCTTCCTCAGTCCTCCCATGATCAGTTTATTATCATTACTGATGTTTATTATCATTTTAGTGATACGTGTCTATTTGAAGAGAAAAAAAATGCTTCCTACAAATCCTATGTTTTTGGTGAGAAATCTCTTTGGAATTTATTTCAGTCAAAAACAACGAAATTCCTAATGATGCCTTGTCCTCTAGGGAATATGTGAGGGTAATATCACCCTTTCAGTGTAAGAAATAGTGTTTCTCCTTAAAGAAATTCCCCCTTTGTGATCCACACACTCTGTGAATGGCGGCCCTAAATGACATTTCCCTTCGAACGGAACCTTTTTGATTATCATCTTTATACTTTAGACTATCCCCTCTTTCCACGATGAAAAGTTCTCGGGCAGTGTATAAACTCTTGATTTTCTAACCTAGATAATCAGTTTGAAAATACCTTATACCCTTCTACCCCCACCCACCCCTTCCTCTCCCCTCCCCATCTCTTTCTCCATCTCTCTCTCTCTCTCTCTCTCTCCCTCTCTCCCTCTCCCTCTTCCCGAAGTCTAAGTTCCACCGATGGCTTCTGCTCATTCCATACCTACCACTTCTACTTGTGGATCGGGGAGGGGAAAAAGGAGGGAAGTTTAATCCTTTTTCTTTCTTTCTTTTAATGTTTGGACTTAAAAGCAAGGGCTTACATCTGGTCGTACCTTCATCCCCAGCTCTTTCATCTTGTTTGTCATCATGATGCTTTTTCGGGTAATCTTCTCTCCCGGCCGGTTTATGCGCAGGACCCACGGTAACCACTGTAGAAACACGCTTTTCACCTGTTGTCAGGAGGAGAAGAGAGGGAAGAACAAACAGGTTAGTGTTGGAAATCTGTGGGAAAACGTACCTTCATTCTTTCTATGTTTTTTTTTTCTATAAAAATAAGCTTTCTTTTCTTTCTCTCTCCTTCATTTTTTTTTTATCCATTCTTGTAAAAGAAAAAAAAAATCCCCCACTTAGTCATGGTTTAACTGTATGTGCTTGTGTGTATGTGTGTGCATGCGCGCGGTGCGTGGGTGTCGAGGGGGTGTTGGACGGGTGTGTCAATGCGTGTATGTATAGGGCGTTTCTAGGGGGGTGGGGGGAGAGAACAGAAGTCGCGTCGGAGGAAACACAAATGAATGACTGGCGACGGAGAAGGGACGTAAGATTTCGTGAAGGTGGAGGTGGAAGGGGTTTTTAGACGCGCCCGCGAAGAACTAGAACAAGGTTGCGTCGCGTCGCTGAAGGTTGGTTGGGTCGCATGCCTGAGTACTGGTCTGTCTGTGGATGGTTGAGGCGGGACAGTCCTGGAATGGGGATTCTGGTTAATGACAAGCGGTATATATACATATGGATATCTCTCTCTCGCTCTCTCTCTCTCTCGCTCTCTCTCTCTCTCTCTCTCTCTCTCTCTCTCTCTCTCTCTCTCTCTCTCTCTCTCTCTCTCTCTCTCTCTCTTTCAAGATATAGTGTCATTCTAGCTTTATTTTACGAAGAAAGGTATGCATAACCTCGCTGTTATTATTTTTGTTTTGTTTTCTTGTTTTTTTCACGATATGATGGAATACGAAGAATATGAGATACTGAAATATATTACAGCTATTTACTCCTGATTGCAATTCGCAACTTTGGAAATATTGATATGGTAAATGAAGTTTCTTTATGGGCTTCTTTTCTAGGTGTGAGTGAGGAAAAAAATTGAGGCTGGATATTCAATGTCTGTGTGAGCTTTGCTAATTGAGGCGATTTTTCTAATGAGCAACTATCCCTTTTTCCAAAAAGAATTTAATTTTTCGCTTTCTTGAGAGTTCTTAGTGATATTTCGATTATCATATTTATTCAGATGTTTCCACGTATCTTCAATGCTGTGTTATGCTGTTGTTGTTTTTAGTTTGCGTCATTAAATTTTTGATTGAGTCTATAAAGGTAATCCCTTACCATTTACCAGGCCACTTATATAACTGTCTCTTAATTCGAGATATGCAAATGCAAGCATGGTAGGAGATAATGGAAATTGCAAGGCGTTACTACACGGCAAGAAGACTGACTGAAGGAGGATGCGTATCAAGTACATACTATCGTGAAGCTATCCTTTCTGTAATCAGACACCCAGAAGTAAAGATAAAAGAAAATATCGAGCCTACACGCAAAAATCATATCAATTAAGGAGACTTTTGATTAATCCTTTCTTTCCGTCCTCCTACCTACACCCTTCCCTTTGCTTAAAGCTTGAGCATCTACATAAACCAAAACAATAACCAAAAACAACAAGAAGATCAAGAACATACCCATATCGAATGCCACTGTTACGAGAGGAAACAGAAGGTTCAACCAGCTTTAAGTTAAGACCAACCAAGAAAGCGTTACCATCACTACTGACTATGCACCCTATGCTTCCTTCCCCACCTTCCTCTTTCATTCCCCACCTCCCTTCCTCCTTCCCCAACACAATCCTTCCCTCCCCCCCCCTCCTCCTTCCCCTCCCCCCTTCCTTCCCCACCACCCTTCATCATACCCTACCTTCCCTCTTTCTTCCCCAACTCCCTCCTTCCTTCCCCACCACCCTTCATCATAACCTACCTTCCCTTTTCCTTCCCCACCTCCCTCCATCCTTCCCCATCTTCTTCCCTCCTTCTTTTCCCACTTCCCTCCATCCTTCCCCACCTCCCTCCATCCTTCCTTTCCCACCACCCTCCCTCCCCACCTCAATCCTTCTTTCCCTCAGCTCCCTCCTTCCCTCCCCAGCTCCCTTCCTTCTTCCCCACCTCCCTCTTTCCTTCCTCATCTCCCCCCACCCTCCTTCCCCATCTCCCTACTTTCCTCTCTACCTCCTTCCATCCCTCCCCACCTCCCTCCTTCCTTCCCCAAGCCTCCTCCTTTCACTGTCGTCTCCTTTGTCCTCGTCATTTGCCAATTATCATCTAGTAAATGTTGAATTTGAATGATTTGTAATTAGAAACATCAATTTAATCAACATCATCATTTATTAAGCCTCATTATAACCAGCATTGTTATTGACATCGTTAATGTTGTTTGTACAACTATTTTCATCATTACTATTATCTTTGTTATTATCATTATCATAATTTCTATCGCTATCGCTGTTATCACTCAAATAACTTTAAGGAATACGCTCATTACAGACCGGATTAAAGGCTTTAGTCGTTATAATTAATTTCATCATCATTATCATAATCATCATTGTTAATATTGTTATTGTAATCAATTTTTCGCTATTTTTTATTATCATTATTATTATCATTATCATTGTTATTACAATTGTTATTACAATTGTTATTACTAATTTTATTATTATCATAATTATCATTATTATACTCTTAATTAATGATTATCATTATCACCATTAACATTATTATTAGCATTACTATTACCATTAGTATCATTACTATTATTAATATCATTACTGTCATCATAATCAATATCATTATTACTATCCTTATCAACATTACTATTATCATTAATTAACATCATTATTATTGTTAGCATTATCTTTATTTGTTTTTATTATAAATACTATTATCAGCATTATCGTTGATGCCATTATTTTCATTATTTCTACTACAATCATCATTATTATTATTGCTATCATTACTATTGTTATCATCATTACTATTATTAGTATAATAGGAATAATAATGATAAAATCTATGATTATCATTGTTGAGTACTATCATTATCATTACAATTATTATTATAATTTTATCATTATCATCTTTATTATTGTTACTATTATTATAATTATCATTATCATTAACCTCACTATCATTTCCATTAGCCTTACCATTATTATTATTATCGTCATAATTACTGTATTTATCATTATCATAATTATCATCATTAATATGAATAATGTTATGATTAATGTTATCATTAATATTATTATCGTTATCATTATTGTTATC
>NW_028234419.1:5293628-5296128 GCF_977035675.1 Penaeus japonicus
AAAAAGGCAAAGAGTGAAGACGAAAGAACGAAGAAGGAAGAGAAAACCAAGAAAGGGGAGGTAGAGGAGAGTAGAGGGATGGAGGGGACGTGGATAAACACCGCAGCTTTGAGGAAGCCGGAACAAGTTAGATCTATGACGTAAAAGTAGGAAGCAGAGAAAACTTACCTAGACAGAGAAGAGGAGGGAAAGTTTGAGTTTTCATTTTTTTTTTCTTTTTGATTATCGTAAGAGAGAAATTTAGAAGGAAAGATACAAGGTGAAGGATATGGGGGAAGATATGGGCAGGAGAAAAGAGATGTGGTATCAAAAACAAAAGAAGCAGAAACAGGATAGGAGAAAAATGAAGGTACACAAAGAAGGAAAAAACAAAAAAGAGAGTAGATAACTAAGGAAACGTTGAAAATACTAGAATAAATGTGATAGAGAAAAAGAAGATGAGGCAAAGAGATTGCTTATAGAAGTGAAAGAGAAAGATGAAAAAAATAAGACGTAAAAACGAGAAAGTTGGAGATAAGAAAAACAAAAAGTAAATAATAGGAAAGAAGAAAAAAAATACGATTGGGAGGAGGACGAAGTGAAGGTTATCGAGAACTTGAAAGAGGAGAGTTGGAGAAAGGGCAGAGAAAGGCGTACAGGGTCAGAGAAGGTCACAGAGGGTCATAGGGTGTCCGTGGTTATAGGGAAACTCCATGCGTCCTACATCTACTGAAGAATACTCGAAAGGGTGTGATATATATATATTTATTTGGAATGATTTTTTCTCTTCTTTTCGTGAGGCTTCTTATTAAAGTCTAGCTTCAACAACTTTTACCAGAAGCAAATTTCAAACTACTCAAAATTGTTTAACTACTTATAACTACTGTATATAATATTTCTTCTCTGCATGCATTATGCTTTTGATTAAAGAGATGTAACACTAATTCAAAAATGTATGAAGGGCGAATGATTGTTAACAACTGTACCACCGGACAGATATATGCAAAATCATCATTTCAACTGTTACCATCAGCATATTCGTGAACAGGGGAACATATATATGTATATATATGTGTAACACCAATAGATAGGTAAGATGCCCCATAGAATGATGAATAAACAAAAATTGAAAACCCATGTCAAAAAAGCCTTCATACATTATATGACGGTGTTGTTCAGACTTGATTTGCATACCACACGGAGACAGCGGAGTGCCCGGGTGTGACATGCAAAACCTGTTTTATCAATGGGATTTGCCATTTCTTCTTTTCAAAATGATGAGTTTAATACTTATTTACAAGGTTGCCAACCTGTACACTTCTAATGAGTTTGTTGGGTTAAATAGACAGTTATGGGTGTTATGATTTTTTTTTGTTTTTGTTTTTTTCCTTCACTCTGTGGGACCTTACAATTTTTTTTTAGAGACGTTTATAAATTCTTTATATGAGCTTAGTCCTTCGATACTTGGATGCCGAGGGAGAGGAGTTGCTCAATGATTTTTTTTTCCCAGGTTATTGAGAAACGTTTTAGTACACTGTTACGACCAATGGGCTAAACTGTTTAAAATGGGGAAAATTAAAAATAGCGTAGCTTAACCTGTGTTGGCGGTTAGTAGGACACGTATGTGAGTTAAGTTTAAGTTGGGTGTTGTTAAATGTGTTGTTTAAGAAAGATTACAGAGAATGATTACACTCATGATGAAAAGCTGAAAAGATAGAATTGAAATTAGTTAGTTCAGTATTTAGACATAATAGTTAATTAGATGATTTGTCGATTTATAATCCTGATATCAGACGAAATACGACATTCAGTATAGTTTTAGATTCTCTGGATTAGTTTCTTAGTTTTCCCTGAAGCTGAAAAAAGAGTATTATTTGAGAGTTAGCTTTGGTTGACACTGCCGAAAACAGCCTCACAGTATGTTGATTAGGGGAATCAATAAAAGACATGCAACAGGACGAAAAACGAAGCAATCAAATGTGCTAAATCAATCTCGGGTCACAAGAAACACGTGGTCTTTCTTTAAATTGACATCTTTTATTTTATTATTATTTTATCACTATTTTTTTTCATTTCTGGTTCTATCTCTATCACTCCCTCCCCCGTTATCTCGGCTTCAGAAGCCAAGTAGAAAATAGAAAACGTGACTTTTAATGACTTTTAAAGGGGGTGACTAGCCTATTGATTTTGCACATTTGAGAGGATGCGTGAGGTAGGAAGGGTTGGCCAGAATCCCATTTCTGTCTTCTGACTGGCTGGCCTATTTTTGGACAGTATGGCTTGACTGGCTGGCCTATTTTGGACAGTTTTGGCTTGAAACGTTAGGAAAAAAAAAAACAGTACCATGTTAGGCCCGGTTCATTGATTACCTTTGTGACGATGCTAATGTATCAGCTATGTGTGTTAGAGTGAAGGACTGAGCACAAAAAGAGGGAGGAAAGGGTAGGCAAATGAGAAGACGGTGAGAAAATGAAAAGACGATGACGATGATGATAATGAAATTAAAAGGCATGGCTATGAA